>NC_065518.1:19793761-19831008 GCF_006386435.1 Epinephelus moara | reverse complement strand
CTATTGACATAACCCAAATCTTGTTTTATGCTTTGACTCTCCCTGTTATTGGATTTTGTGACATCTCCATCCTCTGGACCCTGAAGAGGTCTAAGCCTGGGGGAGGAGACGTTCACCCCCAGAAGAAGAAGGCTCTGCAGATCATCATCAACAACCTTGCTGTCACCTTTACTTCCTGTCTTCCTCCTACCATTATTATTTTGGTGTTCCACTTTGAGAGCGTGGATGTGGAGACTAATTATTGTCTTCTGATTATTCCAGTATTTTGCATCCCATTAGTGGGAATCACAGTGCCACACGTGTTGCATTTGGACAATCTGGGAAAACTGGACTGGCTAAAATGTTGGAAGCAGAAATGAACCTTCCATGTTTTAGATCTGCAGCTGTGCAGAGTGTTAGAAAGCGCAATGATGCATATGTCACCATGTTTATTGTAGCTGCATATAGTGAATAAGCTGCAGAGGGAAAGCTTTCAGAGGTTATTCTGTAACATATTCAGATCTGATTGCAGAAATATATCGTAAAGCCTTTTGATAATCCTGCGTACTAGCTGTATTTCATACTGCATGATATGATGTGTATGGATATGACTTATGACATTAATATTTTGTTTTGTTGTTGTGTTTTGTTTATCAAACCCTTCAAGGGAATGTCTATTTCAATTTAATGTCTATAGGCTACCACATGTAATTGATTCATTTCCACTGTGATGTGTTGTGTTGGTCGCACCCTCGAATGTGTTACATTACTAGAAAGTCCAGGACATTGGTGTAATGTATTGAAGTGATAACATTCTGTACTTTACTTGAGTAGTTATATTTCTGTCAGCTCTCACTTTTACTCCACTACAACTCCTAAATTAAGCAAATACTTTTACTCCAACACATTTCTCCTAGCCATTTTAATTACATACTACAAATTAGGGAAGGAAGGGGGGAATGAAGGAGGGAGGGAGGAATGGACGGATGAAGGAATGGGAGGGAGAGAAAAACTGAAAGATTTTGTTTTTTAAATCCTTTAAGTTGTGAAAAAGACCTTGTTTTTCTTCACGTGTAATATAGGCTCCACTTTTAAGGTGATGTACATGTTAATAAGGAATAAATTTCATTATTCACAAATTCTGCCTGCTTGTTTTTTTATTAACAGCATTTACTTGCACTTTTATTTTCAATACTAAAATACTTTTAATACCCTGGCCATGCTGATTACAATTGCAATTAATTTTAGATTCAACTTTCCATTTTGACCTGGTTTTCAAATCGACGACAACAGCATAAGAAAATTCTTGTAATTCAGTTATGGCTTTTGGTTTTGGTGTGTCATTCCAAGGTTTTCAGTGGCCTTATCTGGCCACCCCTTTGAAAAAAATCTGGGGGCATCACTGCTGGTACGAACACACAGTGCTTTGGGCAACTATAGTACAATTTTGAAAAATTTAGATCAGATGATAAATCACACTTTTATGAATAGTCAAAGTCAGGACTTTGGAAAAATGAGGAAAAATGCTAACATGTTTAGATATCTTTGAATATTTTTACACTACATGTGTGCATATCTTTGATAGTCAACTTGTTATGAGTTCAAAGATATGAAAAATTTCCTTTTAGTTTCTGAGAAACAGACATTTTCTAGTCTTGAGACACTTTGGACGATGGTTTTTTTTCCCCCTAAAATATAATGAAATATATAGAAAAAAAAAGGTAGTCTCATGTGTTTTGAACATTTCTTCATAGTTGTGCTCAGGTTAACTCAGAGAACACTTCTTCCAATTCAAAATTCCAGTTGTGGGCACAAATGTGTATGATGTGACTTTGAATGAGTTTTATTTATTTATTTATTTATTTATTTATTCATTTAAATCAAGTTTTTCAAGTGGACTTTGTGCTTTTGGTCCACCAATGTGGCTGAAAACACATAAGACACATCCAACGCAGGTTCTACTCTCACTCTAAAAAAAATTATTCATGAGGTTAGTGGATAATGCTTAAAATTAAAATTAAAATTAGTAGTAATAATAATAATAATAATAATAATAATAATAATAATTATTATTATTATTATTATTATTATTTATTTTTATTATTATTATTATTATTGAATGATAATTGTTTTTAAATTTATTTTCATTATTATTAATAACAATAATCATACTCATAATGCATTTTTTTCAGCATAAAAATATGTTGTTTAATGGTTTAGTCAGTTAACTTCTTCTAAGAAGTTGGTCAAAATCAACATTTTTAACATATTTGAGTAGGATGGAATTTAATAAGTAAGTTAGAATATCTTAACTAAAACAGTTTGACCACCAAATATCACTACAACTTTTGGATAAATATTAAGTTGGTTCAACTTGAGTTTTTCAAGGTCAAAGCAAATCATGCAGGCTGTACTAAAATAATTCAGTTTTTCAGATTATAAAGAACTGACTCAATAATGCCAGAGTTGGAACTACTTAAAAAGATGCATGCAAATTACTCACTCAATTATTGGAGTTAAATCTGTGAATTATTTCTGTAGTGTAGAATATATATGAATCCATTCCTTCACTTGTTGAACAGAGGTGTTACGTGACAAATGAGTTTTTCCTCCCTGATTTTACAGTAAAACTCAAATTCAAATCTGAGTGGAAAATGTGTGTCTGTTGACAGATGTGACAGGTGAGGATGGGGTGGCTTGTGATCCTCAACATTCACTGCCGCACCTACATTATTCAAATCAAGAGAACATTGTCAAATACTGATACAGGTCATATTGTCATGTTACATATAGTAACCGGTCGGCTGAGTGTGTTCATCTGCTGTAGGTGCTTTTAAGGGATTAATAACAGAGTGAAAGGAGGTCGTGTAGTTTATTTATTAGCAACTATACCAGAACAAATCTAAATGTCTCGGTTAATTAACATCACTGACCAGTCTAATGCTACAGCTCCATGGTGTGAAGACCAAACAGAGGGTTTTATCTTCTGGTCATGTGCCACTGTATTTTCCTTTGTTGTGGGGTGTCCTGCAGCTGTTGCTGTGCTTTTGGACATGATTCAGAAAGGACGAAAAGGAACCTCATTCACCCCCATTGATGTCTTTGTGTCAAATCTCGCTGTCATGGACGGGCTGTATTTGTTCTTTCTTCCACCACAGGTGTATAACTTTTCTCACGGATTTAACACTGTATATAGAGAATTTCTTTTCTTCTTGTTTTCATTCATCTTTGGTGGGAGGCCTCTCTTTACAGTCTGCATAAATCTGGACTGTTACCTGGCTGTGGTTCATCCAGTTACATATCGGACCAGGAAGAGTCTGACTCCCAGGGTCCTGATGGCTGCTGGTGTTTGGACTGTGACGCTTACTTACGGACTTCATTTTGTTTTCAGATTTGGGGATATTCCTATTTACATAACCCAAATCTTGTTTTATGCTTTGACTCTCCCTGTTATTGGATTTTGTGACATCTCCATCCTCTGGACCCTGAAGAGGTCTAAGCCTGGGGGAGGAGACGTTCACCACCAGAAGAAGAAGGCTCTGCAGATCATCATCAACAACCTTGTTGTTACCTTTACTTCCTATTTTCCTCCTACCATTAGTTTGTTGGTGTTTCAGTTTGTGAGCTTGGATATCAAGACCATTCAGTGTCTTGTGGTGGTTCCAGCGATGGGCATCCCTTTAATAGGAATTACAGCATCACTATTGCTGTATTTGAACAATCTTGGAAAACTGGACTGGCTAAAATGTTGGAAGCAGAAATGAACCAATCATGTTGTAGATATTTTCCCAGCTGTGCAGAGTTTTGAAAAGAGTAATAATTCATAAGACACCATATTTATTGTAGCTGCATACAGTGCAATAAGCTGCAGAGGGAAACCTTTTTAGATTTCATCCATAAAGCCTTTTAATAAACCAGCTTCCTTCTTGTATTTATCGATGACACTGCATCATACTGCATGGTATGATTTGTTTGGTTGTTACGTAATTTCATTTCTAATATTAATATTTTGATATCATTTTGATCTATATCTATATTTGTTGTGTGTGTTGTTTCTTTAACCTTTTGAGGGAGTAATGTCTATTTCATTGTGTTGTCTTGATAGGGTACCAGGCTTAGTCAATTTATTTCCACTGTGTGAAGACCCTGAGGTCAAAAATATCAATGTGTTTGACTAAATACAGGATTTTTTAAATAACCTTTCCTCTTTTTCCCCCCCAAGAGTGCTTGAGGAATGCCTTTTTAATCGTTAAGAATAAATTAATTGTAACTTTGCTATTTGTATTGCAACTACATGGGTTAAAACACAGAGAATAAATGCTATGATATATTTCTTTCTGCTGTCTTTATTTATTTTTTATTTTTTTAATTATGTATGTATTGCAAATAAAAGTATTATGACGATATTATTATTACCATTATTAATGTATTTCTTATTCTAATCATTTTATTATTATTATTATTATTATTATTAGCCTATTGTAATTATTATTAATAATAATAATAATAATAATAATAATATACAATCAATATTACAATCAATACACGCAATGCACGTACAAAATCAATAGATCAGTGAATCACGTGATCTAGTGACGCTTCACAAAAACAGGAAGTAAAACTAGCTGCAACGAAACAGTTTGCCTTCAAAATAAAAGCTACCAATATGTCGCTGTACAATATCGATACAATACCGGTACTGAATCAAGCAAATATGTATGTTAACAAAACAGGAATTCTTTCTCGACGTTATTTTGGAAGCTCAGACCGAATATAAATGATAGGATAACCATAAGTCGATGTTTAATTACAGTGAGTGTTTTATTTTGAAAATAGCGACCGGAAACGATGTGTGCGAGTGAAACTTGACCCTGATCAGAGGGCAGGGGAGCAGTGGACATACTGTACTGTCACTGTAAAACACTTCAGGCCCGGTTTGTCACCACTAACTCGGAATGGCTGTCTGGTAATGTGGACCGTCGGCTGTGGAAGCCATCGCTGCCGCTGTCGTCCCGCCGTGCCTTCGTGAGTCCTGACGGGCCGAGACCCGCCACCATGGCCTCAGCGTTACCCCGCTGCACATCTGTCAGGCTCCCCGCTGTGGCCACTGCCGTCCTGCTCCTGGTGTCGGTGACCACCGTGCAGTCATCTCAAGGCGACAAGGAGCCGGTTTACCGAGACTGTGTGAAGCAATGTGTCCGGACCAACTGCACCGGAGCTCGGCTACGGGGCTTTCAGTCCTCCCAGCCGAACTACATGGCGCTGACAGGTGAGTTGTTGTTAGGAGGTAAGTTAAGCTAACTTAGCTGCTAGCAGCAGATATCAAACAGTGTGCCCACTTTATAATATCAGGCTGACTTCATCCACTAACTGTCTTTGCTAACACGTAACATTCACTGTGTGTGCTCAGCCATGGAGCTGCCCTCTGCTGTTTTGCGCGCCATGGCTGCCATGACTTTTCGTGTAGTGTATTTTCTTATCTTTGACGTTTCATGAAACGTGACACTGATTCACAACCTGACACGGACCTGAAGTTGAAAGCCAGTTTTTCAGGCTGCGCCAGGTGTCACAAAAGGCCTATTGTAACACCGCCCTCTGTCCACCATTAGCAATTGTACAGAGTGACTGTGTGAGATTAAAAACAAAACAGCTTGTAAAGAGGAGGCAATAGATACTGTGTAAAGGACCAACTGACAAGTAGTGCCTCCTTCTCTCCAGGTGCAAAAAATAAGAGCACATTTTAGGGCTGCCTTTAACCATTTCTTATTTTATCAACTAAATCACCAAAAGTGTGTCTATATACATAATGTCAGAAAATGTTGAAAACAGCTCACTGCAACTCCCCTTGGGCACAAAGGTGACAAAAACAACACATGTGCACTTAATATTTCAATTTTTGTACCTATTATTTGTAGGCTAATCTGAACTTGACCTTTTGACCTGTGCTGGTGCCTGTCAATGGCCTCAGTCATCTCCTCTCTCTTTGTTCCTGTGTTCCAGGTTGGACATGTCGTGATGACTGTCGCTATCAATGCATGTGGACCACTGTGGGCCTTTACCAGGCCGAGGGGTACAGAGTCCCACAGTTCCACGGCAAGGTCGGTGGTTATTTCAGAGGCGTCACACCAAGCTTCAACACAAAATCTTAAGTTGCTTTGCAGTGGAGAGAGATCTGGGTTCTATCCTTTCAAAAATCCTCTGTTCTCTTAAATCAGATGATATCAACAGGAGCAGTGCACATAAGGAAGTGTGCATCTACTCACCAAAGACAGGCTCGTGCTCTTGACAGCGCGAGATTTAAACATTAAAGAAGCTAGAAGTAGATGCACGCTTCCTTCTGTGCAGTGATTCAGTTGGCGAGTTAGGTCTGGGGGGTTATCTTGACTAACTGGGTCATGATTTCTATAAAGAGACATTGCTGTTGAGTTTCTCAAATGTATGTTTTTGGTGCTTTGAGCACCACAGGCCGAGTGCCATCTAGTTCCATTATACTGAAGAGAAGGCAGGCATCTCTACGGCCGATATCTCCAACACTCTGCAACTCACAACGTAGAACAAAATTATTAGAACATAACTCTCTAAGTGCTCCAGTGTTGGTTTCGTCTTAACCTATCTGAGTCAAATGTTGTGTATTTCTGAGTGATGTATTTTATCTCCCACAGTGGCCGTTCGCGCGCTTCCTGTGTTTTGAGGAGCCAGCCTCTGCCCTGGCCTCTCTGCTCAATGGCCTGGCTTGCCTTCTCATGCTGCTGCGCTATCGGAGCACGGTGCCACGCCAGAGCCCCATGTACCACACCATCAACGCCTTCTCTCTGGTGAGATGGAGAAAATGAAAGAACTTAAAATGACAGTTCAGATTTTTTGAAGGCGGCTTCTATAACTTATCTATCCATAATCAGTGTCTTACCCACAATAGATGGCCGTCGGCACGCCCCCAGTTGTACTGGTGCTGAAGCTAAGCATTGTACTGCAGCAGAACACATTTTAGCTACCTAAAAAAAAGGCCCATCTAGAGAAATCAATATCAGTTTAAATGTGAGCTATATATAGAATATTGTCACAATATTATTGTGAATATTGTTGAACTAAACTGAAAAAGATGGGCCTTTTTTCCACAAATAAATACTGTAAATAAACCAATACTACTTTGTCTTTACACTCATGACAAAATGTACCTTGCACATTTAACAAGAGCCTGTCTGTGTGTTTCTTTAGGTATCTCTTAATGCCTGGTTCTGGTCTACAGTGTTTCACACCCGGGACACCTATCTTACTGAGGTAAAACTTGCTGACTGCCATAGACTTGGAAAGTTGTGTCGAGTGGTTTGTGTCAAATTGATGGCTGGAAAAAAAAAAGGTGTTCATGGCCTACCTGTCAGTATGGAGTTGCACTTTCAGCAGAAACAGAGCACATCCTCTGGAGTTTTGTTTATTTCTGCCTGACTGATGCCAAATTGATAATCTCTCACCGTTTAGCCGCAGTTTGGTCCACTTACTCCTGAGAGAAATATCTGTGCAGTCAGCTGGTGAGCTGGCAGCAGCTGATGCTGTTCATATGGAGTGCTGGTGAGAGCCGTTGGGACTCAATATGCAGGCCCAGCGAACCAAAACAATGAGCTGAGCGACCTTTTCACATTGCAGGCACTCAGTTGATTCAGTGTTAATTTAAAAAAGAGATACCACTTGATGCAGCTTTATTGTAAACAGATTGGAGACCTGCTGAAACATCTCGTGAAGTGACAGACCTCATGCTGAGATGAGTGTTTCTCTCTTTTATTGGCTAATGAGTTTAGCTAATCAGTAACATCCTAATGCCATTACTGACGAGCCCCCCAGCTGGGCGCCGTATATTTTCAGTAATAGACAAGCCCTTTCCTCTTGAGTGTAATGTAGATTTCTGTTGTCAGTAAATGTGTTTTGTCTTTGTGTGATATTCTCTTTCAGAAAATGGACTATTTCTGTGCAACGGCAGTCATTCTTTACTCAATCTACCTATGCTGTGTCAGGTAAGCTCTCCATGCTTTTCTGTTTATGATGTTAGTGAATATTTACTTTGACTTCTGTCACTGATGATTTCAAGAAGATTGAATTGATTCATCCGTTATAACACACTCTCTTCACGTTGTCTTTGTCAGGACGTTGGGTCTGAGGCGACCTGGGGTGTCCAGCATGGTGGGAGTCCTGCTCATCCTGGCCTTTACCTCGCATGTGTCCTACCTGACCTTTGTCAGTTTCGACTACGGCTACAACATGGCTGCTAACGCCACGATCGGTACAGCAAATGCTCAAAAGTCACATTAAAGCTCATGTTTGGTCATAATGTTTTAAATAGTTGTGTTTTATAATATCTGTACTTGACTAGCATTATCTCATCACAGTTTGCAGAGATACACAACTTGCTTTGTCCTGGGGGCCACTTTTGCAAAACAACAGGAAGCCAGGGGCCAGCTAAATACACAAACATGAATAGTATTTATCTGTATTTATAATAAATTAATTGCCTATAGCAGCAGCCCTGTGCAAGGTCAAGTGTACACAGGGGTGTTTCTAGAATTTGAGGGCACTCAAGGCTCAGTCCTGACCTCTGACGGGGGTCCAGGCATCCAAGCAAGCTCTATTTTGGTTTAATTGATATTCATTGTGAATTAGAAATGGTCGACAGGCTAGATTTGGTGGGCTGTAAGTTGAGTATCACTGACCTACAGAATATAATGTCCCTGATCATTGAGTTGACTGCTAAAATTCTGACGTACTGTTGTCCTTTAAGTGGCTTATGTTTTTTTCCTTCCGTTTTTGTCTTTAAAGGCATGGTGAACCTCCTGTGGTGGCTGTGTTGGTGCTGGCAGAACCGGCGGACCCTGCCATACTGGTGGAAGTGCGGCCTGGTGGTGCTGCTGCTTCACGGTCTGGCCCTGCTGGAGCTGCTGGACTTCCCCCCGATGCTCTGGGTCCTGGATGCTCATGCTGTGTGGCACCTCAGCACTGTACCAGTGCACTTCCTTTTCTACAGGTTCGTCCACTCACCCGCTCTGCCTTTGTGTCGTAGCCGCATGTGGAAAAGGAAAAATGTCATCATATGTGATAAATGATCCCTGCTTCATTCTCCCTCCAGTTTCCTGATAGACGACAGCCTCTACCTACTAAACACAGAGAAGATGGGCGTCAAAGTCGAATAGGAGGAGCTCATTGCCTCTGCACCACGCCTGCACCCTCGCACCTCTCCAATCAGGGCAGCTGGACACCCGAACACGGACGTAACTCCGTCTCCCAGATGACATGCATGACATCACAATGACTTCCATCAAAGTAGACTTTGTTTACATTTCTCTTGTTCTTATTGTTGTTGTTTTTTTTAAAAGTATTTATTTGGGGAGTAACTTCTCTCTTCTTTCGATCACCACTGATGCTTGCTCTACTTAACTTTGCCTTGTTCTTACATGTGCTCGACGGTTCTTTTGCCATTTATCATAACTGCAAAACACGAAGGAACAAGTTTTGTGGTCTACAGCAGGAGACCTAGTGTTTTGTACTTCCAACTGTGACAACTGGGATCCATATCGTGCTTCTTTCAACTCTGCTTCTGAAATTGATCCCCTGACCCCATGACTCTGACACGCTTAGCTCTGCACAGATAGCAGTTTGCTGTAGCTGACAATAGATGGCACCAAATCCCAATGCCAGGTCGTCACGGTAGAGTCTACTATGTGTGGTCCAGCGTGCGTCTGTGCCAGTAGTGGACTGGCGGACACAGAGAGGTGCCCCTTGTGAAGTGGGAGGGGGTCTGCCAGTGGATTGTTCTAGACAGAGAGGGGGAAGGGGGTTTATGTTTGGAGGCCATTCTAGCTGACTGTGGTTTTTTTTTTCTTTTCTCACCATCGCACCTTTATTTTTGTGCCTGTGTTGTTTCCACTGCTGCTTTTGTTTCATTCTCATTTTTATCAGCTGCCTTTTTTTAATTCTGTCGTCTTCAACCAATTTGTGTGCTTTATTTTTTTTATTTATTTTTTTTACTTTGATTACTTGATTTTGAATTTGGGTGGGATATGCCTGATGATCATGAAATATTATTTTTAATCACCCGGATTGCCTTTAAGTGTGAGGAGAAGGAGAAAATGATTGAGGTAGGAGAATAAGCTGCAACAGGAAGCTGGGGGCTTTTTTGTTTTATTATTTTATTTTTTTTCCACATCAAGAGTTTCAAATAAATTCTGGGGTTAGGCGGTGTGTGTGGATGAGTTTCAGCTGTTTGTTTGATACCTATTAGTTGGATTTGGTTGCATTTCTTGCTGTAATATTCCCCAGACTTGCACACACACACACACACACACACACACAACCAGCTGCTGTACAGACAACTGCCCCATCATGTGAAATACTCCACGTCCCTCCATGTCTGCCTTACATACTGTATCATAACCTGCTTATTAATGAGCATGCTTCTTTTTTATTATTATTATTTTGAAATCAAATCGTCCTTTTCCTGGCACCAAAACTCTTGAATTCATACCATGTATGGCTTCATCCCTCAGAGCTTCCTTCCCATATGTGCACTTTACGAGTGTGTGTCCATTTACGTGCATTTTTTGCCCATGCCTTTGTGTTTCTGTGTGAGAGCAATGAGCAGTACAATATGTGCGTACACGTTGCCTTGACTCGACATTGTGTTGTTTTTGCCACCGTTAACTGAATCACTGTGCGCGTGTGTGTGAGAGAGAGAGCTAGACTGTGCTTGGTCCTTTTGTACAACTACTAATGTGAGAGAGAGAGAGTGTGTGTGTGTGTGTATACAAATATATATATGTTGGAGGTTTGAGGCATGAATGTGTGTGAGACGACGGGTAAATATAGCTTTGCTAACAGCCTGTGATGGGGGTGGGGGGAAGACACGGAGAGGCTGTCATAGGTTTGGGTGGCAAAAAGATTCCTGACATTATAGCAGAGATAATGAACATTATATTGTGTGTGTCCTCAGTTGTAGTTATGTTTGTTGATCACTGGGATTCCAACTATGACAATTACACACCTCTAAAAATCAAACACAAGAACAAAATCTGATTTCAAATCGTCACCCATTTGAAACTGAAACTCCACAGACATGAAACTTGTAAATAATCTCATGGGTATCTGTTTTAATAAGTTGAAGATTTCCTTGAGGAATTACCATAAAACAAACTCCTGTTTTTGCTCTGTAAATCATCTCATTGTCCATTTCCGTCTTCCTCACCGACAACCACATCCCTCCACCCCCTCCCTCACTCATCTGCTGCCCCCTGCCTGCTGCCCTGTGCACCATCACCTCTCCCACTGAGAGCACTTTTCCTCCACCTCGCATCTAATATCTGACCAAAAAATCTGGAAGAAATCGAACAAATAAAAGTGTTCTTTGTTGATAAGGAGCAGGAGTTGTTTCTGTCTTTATTCTTCCTGAGAGACTTTTTATCCTGTAAATGTGATTCTCTTCGATAATCTGTCTGAGTGGTTTTCCAAATATGAATAAATATGGGTTTCATACTATAATATGCTTATAATATCCTGTACATGCCAGTGACTAAGGATTGGCTCAACATGTTTGCATGAGTGTGTGCCTAAAGAGATCCAGGAACACGGGAGAAAATCAGGATTATTAATATTACATGCAGTGAGGAAAGAAGTAATCCCTTACTTAAGTAAAAGTATCAATACAACAATGTAAAAATACTTCACTACAAGTAAAATCTCACCTCAAACATTCCAGTTATGTAAAAGTACTAGTCTAATCAGCTGTGTACTTTAAGACAGTTGACTCTAAAATCAAAAATACCAATCTTCCTCTTACCTGTAGTGCTGTTTATCAGTCTAGATTGTCTTGGTGTGAGTTGCAGAGTGTTTGAGATATCAGCTGTAGAGATGTCTGCCTTCTCTCCGACATAATGGAACTAGATGGCACTCGGCTTGTGGTGCTCAAAGTGCCAAATAAATACATCTGAAAAAGTCAACAGCAATGTCTCTTTCTAGAAATCATGACCCAGTTACTTAAGATAATCGTGATCGAGACCTTGTGGTGAGCAGTTTCATGTAGGAACTATTTTCTCTCTACCAAACTACACTTGCCAACCGTATCGGTGCGCAGAAGGACATGTGCATCTACTCATGGACGAGAGGCTCATGACAATTCAGCAGCAGAGACAAACAGCAAAGAAATAAAACCATGCAATTATACAACACTAATTCAGGGAGAAATTAAATTAATCAATCAATCAATTGACAGTTTAAAAAATACATATTAAGAATATTAACAGATAGCTGCTAGTTATAGGCTATATTGAAATGATATATTTTGAGTCGTGGTTTAAAACTGTCCACTGAGCCAGCAAGTCTGATATTTAAAGGCAGGGTGTTATATATTTTTGGGGTGCAGCAGCTAAAAGGTTTTTGTAGTGACATCAGGAACAGATAAAAGAGCAGCTGTGGAGGATCTCAGGGTTCATGAAGGGACATAAGGTGATAGGGAGTCTATGATATAGAAGGGGGCGATGCTATTGAGAGTCTCAACAACCAATAGAAGGATACTGGGAGCCAGTGCTCTAGGGTGTTCCAATAGTCAAGACAACTGGGAACAAAAGCATGAACAAGCTTCTCAGCATCTTGCTGGCTCAGTAGAGGTCATACCTAAGCTATACTGTGTAGATGATAAGATGCAAATGTTGTTAAAGGATTAAAATGAGCTTAAAAATTGAGATCAGAATCTAAAATGACACAGAGGTTTCTTACTTGACGTTGTGTAATGGGAAAGTTGAGAAGCCCCCAAAACATAATTTCACATGAGAAATTTAGAGGGGAAATGTCTCTTTGGTTAAACTGATTACAACTCCAAGACATTTAAAACATGAAACATTGTGCCTGGGGTCACAAGCCATAAAAATACCTGCAGTATTTTGATAAATGTACTTCTGCATGTTGTACCACTACATGACTGTATTTCTTTGCACCCTGACATTTTTGCAGCCATGGTGATGTATTTCCTCCATGTACTGCTCCTAACTAACAGTATTCTACACCCACCAAAGCACAAAGACAACATCATGCCTCCAGCACATTAAAGTGACTCTAGAGTAAGTGGCATGAATCCCTCCCCTCTTCCACTGCAGTCTGAAGGTCCTGATGACCTTGTACCATGTGTGCCAGTATCATATGCACAGATTCTTTGCAAGTTGTCATTATGTCTCTAATATCACTAAGACAGATTCCTCCAGGCCTGTATTTGTTGTGCCTGCTGCTCTACATAAGCAAGTAAAACTGATTCATTGTCCAAAAACAAGCCTTTCTTACACTTGAATGAACCAATATTTTTGCAGTCTGTGTTGTAGTTTTCCTTTGACTCTCTCACAGTAACTCCCACAGACTTGTTGGCTCTCGTGCAGCCCCCACAATCATGGCCATGTTTAGTTTTCGCAACCCTTGGCTGCAGGATTTGTCATATGAAAATGTGTATTTTTTAAAGAAATCTGACTGTTAGGTCAGGGTTTACACAGCTGACATCCAAATGCATAATTTTATAGCTTCATAGTTTGAAGATTTACATGTTTCTACAGAGCCAGCAAACTTTATGCTTGAGAACTCCCCATAAATCTCGGTTTATTCATTTTATAGAAGTTTACAGCCGAGGAAATCGAACGACCAGAATGCCAGATTGGCCCTCAAAGGCCTCGAGGGCCGTGTTTGGTGGGAATCAAACATTTGAGCAGGAGCAGGACCGCTAACCCTTGTGAAACGTCTGGGGTGTGCGTTGTGCATGGCTCAGTGAGTAGCTTTTTGTTGTTTCCTGATAGCTCTGTGCAGTAGGTCGGACTCTGACCCTGGCTACTGTGGGTGGGGAGAGTGGATAGACTGGGATGAATGGAGTTTATTCTTCTTTCCTCAACTCCTGATTTGTGACCATGAAGTGGAGGGCATGAGAAATATGAAGATGCTCCAAGCTGGTACAACACAAATCATTTCCCCTTTTTATGAATTCAGCGGCCCACAGAAATCCACTGGTCAAAAAAGCCGAAAACATAACAGTATGACGTTTGATAGTAATAAACATGGGGGCTTCTGATGTGAGGGTGGATTAACGGAGGCCTGATGATGTGTAAATGAGCGTGTAATGGAATATCTTAAAAACAGGTTGGTCTGGACGCTCTGACGCACTCCTCCATTAATAAATGATTAATAAAGTCATAAATGACAGACTCACAGATAAGCCATAGGTTGAACCTCCTTTTTATAAGGTAGTGTGATAACAAGAACACCTTTCTGTGCAGTCCTCTTTCACTGAACCAGACCAGTTGAGAAGTAACAGATTTTGATATCTTCTAATGTATACAGTGGCCATGAGTACAACTTTTGAGGTATTTGTGGTTTACTTGAGTACTTCACTTTCTGTGTCTTTATACTCCTGCTCCACTACATTTCAAGGGACATTTTATACTTTTTATTTGAGTTGTGTACTGTTTCTTTTGCAGTTGTTGCACCAGCCTACCTCCATATAAACTTTCCTAAACACACACCAATTTGTGGCAAGTTGTGAACTCACTGAGGTGAGATGAGGCGAGGCAGTAATGACCAAACGAGCAGTGGCGTATGACGTGTGTTGTCATCACAGGGTTAGTTGCCATTTTCTGTTGTACTGGTTAAATGACCACAGCACAATCAGTGTCCATTCTACTCTCATTGTATTTCTATGGGTTCATCATATTTCATTCCTTGATTTCTTGACTTATAAAGATAGTTAGAGTGATTAAAAAAGTTCTTAAGGGTGCCAAGCAAAAAGTAGGCTGGAGTCTGACACAGGAGCTAAGCAATGTACCGCTGTGGATGGGGGTCAGCAACAACATGTATTTTAGCCTCCTAAAAAAAGTCCCACCTAAAAAAATCAATATCAGTTCAAGTGTACATTACACTGAGAGTATTTTCACTGCTTTACCTTTTTGTCAGACAGCTATTTACGACAGGAAAACCATTAATGGGTTCAGTTCCACCAGACTCAATTCACCAAACAGAAATTTTAGCTGAATGAACACAGGAGCTGCTGGTCTGCTGCTGCTTCGATCAATTAGTTTGTTTGTGTTATTGTGTGTCTTTGGTGAATCCAAACTCATCCCTTTAAACGCCAAAGTCACACAGTAACATGAACTGTTCAAGGCAGCAGTAGACCAGCAGCTCCTGTGTGCAGTGAGGTAAAATTACTGTTTTTATCAGTGGGGTGTGGCTTTGAAGAGAGCGATATAACAGCTTAATTTTCCCATCGGAAATCTCTGTCTAACATTAAGGTAAAGCAGTGAAAATACTCTCAATATAGTGTACACTTAAACTAGATTGCTTAGCTTCCATGTCAGACTACACCTCTACTGTAATATACTGTCTGTGGATAAATACCCCACACAACCCCACTTCAGAATAACTCTTTAGCCCCTAACCAGTGGCTCCTTGTGGCTTTGACATAAAGTCACATGGAAATGAATAACCATTATTTATTTATTTACATTTTAATTGTCATTAAGTGTCAGTGTCAGTGACAAAAATGTGTAGTCTACACATAGATTTTTTTTTTTTAAACATTTCGTCAACTAAAATGTACATCTACAGCCTGGCGCCTTTTCCTCTAAAATTTGCCAAACCTCAATAGCAGTGGCTAGTCTTGAGTCTCCCTAATGGATTCCAAATTTTTAAAAACAGGACAAGTCTTGGAGACAAGTAGCAGTGCCCCCCCAGCAGGACAATTCACCACGCCACACCACAAAACTGCTCAGGAATGGCCCAGGGGACGTGACTGACAGCTCAAGGCGTCAACCTGGCCTCCAAATTCCCCAGATCCCAATCCGATTGAAGCTCCATTGGGCATGCCGGTACCTTACCTCCCAACCCACAGGACTCAAAGGATCTGTCCACTATGCCTTGGTGCCGGACAACACAGGACACCCCCAGAGGTCCTGTCTCCATGCCTCGACAGGTCAGAGGCCCCACCATAGATCGGACTGGGCTCTCATAGATTGGACCTCTGGGGCACCGGTTTGTCCCACAGATGCTTGATCATTTTGGGATCTGGGGAATTTGAAAGCGAGGTTGATGCCCTGAGCTCTTTGTCACATTCCTTGGACCATTCCTGAGCAGTTTTTGCAGTGTGGCGGGGTACTTGGTATCACAATGTTTAGATGGGTGGAGTAGGTAAGGTAAGTGGTATCCACATGAATGCCAGGACCAAAAGTTTCCCTGCAGAACATTGCATTGTAATGAAATGATCGATGTTATTCACTTCACCTGTCAGTGGTTTTAATGTTTTGGCTGATCAGTATATGTACATCATTATAAATCTGCACCTTGGAGCTCAAACATCCAAGTGAAGTAAGTGAAGCACATTTTTGAGTGGACTGTGACTTTAAAGTTAAAACATAATAAACCAACAGATATACAGTTTTCTTACTGAAGAAGTATCTTCTAGGATGAGATGTGTGAGTGTTGAGCAGCACTGCCTGTGCTGTGTGTGCTGATAAGTCATGTTGAAGTGAGGGCGGGCTGAGTCAACCTGCCACTCCCCGCTCAGGCCTTCACGGGCGCGCGCCTCTGCTTCTGCGCGCGCTGTCACGCTTTACTACCAACGGGTTCGGAATTCCAGGGAGGAAGTCGCCGAGATTGGGAAACGAACAACTCCGAAGGTGCCTGAAAACTAACCTGGATACGAGAAGAAACCAGAACACGGGCATTCCTCACCGGGGAACAGTAGGAACAGCCAACTTTGGACTATGGACTAGAGGCGCCGGGTCGCAGCAGATGGAGGCGGCGAGAAGTTTGGTGTTTGTCGGGGCCGTGCTGCTCGGAGTGACGGGCGCGTTGGCCAGAGAAGGTGGGTAACTTTCACTGCTTTTCTCGCCTTTAAAGCCTCCACTTCCAACAAAGTAGACACTCTGTATATATGGAATATAAAAGTGGAGTAAGTGTGTTGTGTTTGGGTGAATGTTCGAGTTTCGGCTCGGTCCATATTTCAAGCTAGGAGCACATTCCTGCGCGAGCCCTCGTCCTGTCTCAGTCCCTGCTGAGGCTCGTGGGATTTATGAAGCGCTGATACGGAGAAAAATCACACCTGTCACAAAGTAGCCTCAGCACAGATTTACTGTTTGGACCCAAACATTTTTGTTGCGCACACAAACAGTGCTGGGACATAGTAGCAGCAGTAGCAGTGAAACAGGTGAGAAATATGAGAACCTGCTTTGCAGCTTGGGGACAGATACATGGAGACTCTGGCTGACTGGTGCGTGCAGGCGGACGTTAGGCTGGCTGGCTGTACGCGTAAACAAAAACAAACCAACAATCACAGACAGCGCATTGTGTGCCAAGGATCATGACGATGTCAATTATTCACTTCTGGCTCTAAAGAGGACATTGTCTGATAGAGGGCCACTTGTCACACTTGGAGCTTGAGTGCATGCCAGTAAAACAAGAGCTAACTGAAAGTGCAAACAAGTGCATAGTTGCAACATAGTCCTACAATGTTTTACCCCTTTTTAAATTTTTAATATACATATGATAATGCAAAGCAAGAGAGCATTTAATAAAGTGTTTGCATAATACAAGTTGCTTGTTTAAGTTGGAAAAAATGGAAGGAAATCATTTCCAACATTCTTTTATTGATCAAACTGAACATTGACATGAACACAAGAGGCACCAAACTAAGGCTGCAACAAGATTTTCACAGTACAATAACTGTCTCCGAAAGTATTGCAGTTTCACAGTATCACAGTATTACAGAATCTATATTATTAGCAGTCAGAATTACCCTTAAAAAGGCAAAAGCAATGTACACAACATGAGAACCATCAACTTTTATATCATAGTATACCTTAAAACCAGTATATCGCTGCAACCCTGCACCAAACATGAATGGATTACTGAAGGGGCCTACTGGTTACAAGCCCAGAGGCCCAAAGTGTGAGGGAGCCCCCTGACCTTCACTTGAAATATGTCAAATGTCAAATTAATAGGCACCAACCACAATGAGACTCAAAATGACCACCAGGAGACACGTAAGACTGCAAATAAATGCAAATGAATCACAAAGAGATACAAAAAACCACAAGAAGACAAAAAATGACCTAAAAAGACACAAACATACCTGAAAAAGTCACAAATTTACCTCCATAAGACACAGAATTACCTGCAAGACACCCAGACGACTATAAAAAACACCCAAAACACCCACAAGAAGACACAAAATGACTTTAAAAGACACATATTTATCTCAAAGAGACACAAAATTACCTCATAGACACACAGATGACTATGAAAAAGACCAAAAACAACCACAAGGAGACACAAAATGACCTAAAAAGACACAAATGTACGTCAAAGAGACACAACATTACCTCCATAAGACACAGAATTACCTCACCCAGACGACCTTATAAAAGACCAAAAACAACCACGGGGAAACACAAAATTACCTAAAAGACACAAACTCCTCTCATAGAGACACAAAATTACCTCCATAAGACACAGACTTACCTCAGAGACACCAAGACTACTATAAAAAAGACCAAAACAACCACAAGGAGACATAAAACGACCTAAAAATACAAAAACTTACCTCAAAGAGACACAAAATGACCTCTGTAAGACACATAATTGCCTCAAAGACACTTAGGCGACTACAAAAAAAGACCCAAAACAACCACAAGACTACAAAGAGATACCAAATAACCAAGAAAAAGACACAAAATTACCTCTAAGAATGCAGAACAACTACAAAGAGACGCAAAACCTCCATAAAGTCTGTCTGTCTCGCTTTATGTAGATGAGGTGGTGGGGCTTTTTGCATATTTGTGCCCAGGGGCCTATTGTCTCAGTCCATCTGTGCAAAAAAAAAAGGGATAGCTACATTTTGAAGTTTCCTATTGATACTCTCTTTTGACTAATTAAAAAAATCCTAGAGTGCAATGTTGCCATCTTTCAAGATGTGTTTATCGTGATAAAACAAACCGATAAATTGTTGAGCAGCTCAAATTTGCATGTGGGATTTTGTTTCATTTAGAAGATATTTTTTAACATTTAAAGACAAAACACTTCATCTCATACATGAATATTTGCAGCTCTAGTTTGTAATGGCGCTTGCATTGGCCCAAATATCAATAGAGATCTATTTTAAGTGGAGTCATCAATAAATTTAAAAGCATTTAATGTCGCAAGCTAATGGCAGAAATATTGACATCAATAACTCCTCCCAGTGCAATCTTTATTGAACTTCATCAACATGCCCTGGTTAGAAAATAGGTCAGTACATGTCCTTTATCACTGCATTTTAGTTTTGGATGAAATTTCTACAGAGGAGCAATTCATTCAAGTCCTCTTTACACTTTACTGACTCAACTAATGTGAGTAAAAATATCAGAGTGAAGCGTCTTTGTCTTTTATTAGCTGCTACCCCCACTACGACTACACATACAAACAAAGCCAATAGTCACAGGTGAAGTGATTTCCAAACACAACAGCATTGTTGGTGGGAACAGGTTGGTGCACTTCGCTCCACAGTGTGTCGATCTCTGAAGCATCAGCTCAGCGTGAGCACCGTGATTGGTCCGCAACAGCTGAATTAAGCAACGCATCATGCACAAGCCTTTCTTTCTGTCTTACTTAAGTATTGTTTTGTCTACACGCACACGCACACACACACACACCCACACCCACACACACATCCTGTGGCTAACCAGCGTATGATTCCAAAGGTCAGCAGTTGCGATTGGTGTTTTTCCTTCAGTGGTCCAAATGAATTATTCCAACAACCTGCTGCTCCTGTGTGAGAACATATTGTGTGTGTGTGTGTGTGTTTGTGTGTTTGTGTGTGTGGTCGGTGGCCCCAGTATCCCCAGAGTTCATGTCCTTGTCACACTCCAGTGCACCCATTGAGCGAAACTCACTGTGAAGTGATTAAGTCCCACTGAATCGCCCTCAGTGGCAGGTTAGCTCAGCCGGCCGTGACTCACCAGTCTCGTCTGCGTGTTAGTGATCTAACTCACTGCGAGCAGAGGAAGGGGCCGTTGGTGGCCCTCCAGCCTCCGAGGAAACTTTCAGCACCTTCTTGTTTGCTTTTCTCGGGTTTAAGTTACACACCTGACAAATCTGTACAAGGAAATCACAGATTTAAAATAAATCACAGCTGCCTTCTTAGGAAGTGAACTATTTCCTTATAATAAAAACAGTCTTGATCATTTCGGTTTCAGTGCACATCCTCTGCAGAGACCAACTCTAAACTCAGGATCTGTGTTTAGGAGGAAAATATTGTTGGTTGTGTTTGCATCCTCCATCAATGTAATACTTTCTGGTCATTAGAATTGGACAATAATGCAGAAATAGAAACATCCTTGTGGCCGAGGGCTTTAAGATGCTGGCAGTGTGCCTGATATGAGTCAGACTGGGGGTCTTTGTTGCTTATTTCCTGTCACCTCTCTATTGTTGCTGGAAAAACCGAAGACAAAAATGCCAGAAAAATACTTTAAAAGGTAATGATCATCTCAGTTCAGTATTGCCATTGATCCTTTTCGTAGAATTATATATTATTAAAATAATAATAGAGAGCTATTTTGGTACTTCAGTGTGTTGATACCACTTTTCAGTAATGCATCCTTCATTTAGTGTTATTACTTGCTACTAACAGCTCTATTATAGGTCAAATTTGATCAGTTTCATACCGGGTAGTGTATAAAGAGACATGGGTTTCTCACCATTAATAACAATTGATAATATTAATAGTATTAAATCTATCACTAAAAACAATTTAGGTGTCTGCAGCATTTTTTCCCCCCAGAGGAAGTAGTCAAATGGTCTGTTATACCATTGTTACAAACCCATTATAAATGGTGCCTCACTAATACTGAGTCAGTGTTACCAGTCTGTTGTTGTAGAATAAGAACTGAAGCTAATGCAATAAAAAAATTGGCACAGAATTACACCTAAAACGTATTTGAAATATCTTCTATTGCACTTAGTATCACTTTAGAATTTATTGCAATAAATATAGACTGCAATGCTGTAAATTAATTCTGTGTGTAGGGTTGCAACGGTATGAGATTTTTATGGTACAATAACTGTCTCAGAAAATAGCGTGGTTTCACGGCATCACAGAATTTATATTATCGGTCAGAATGACCCTTAAAGGAATGAAAACGGAGGGATTATTTTTGGTTGAATAAACATTTTATTACTATGATTGGAACTTGAAACCATTTTGCTAATGGAAATATGTGTAAAAAGTCTCCCCTGAGAAAATAAGTAACATGAAGGGACGATTCAACGTCCAGTTGCATGTTTTCCCCCCAATATTATAGATAAGTAAACAAGTTTATATTACAGTATACCTTGAAACTGGTATATCACTGCAACCGTTGTGTGTAATGAATATTGTGATTATTCAGCCTTGGTCTGGGCTAGTACCAGTACCAGTACCAGTACCAGTATTTCTAGTTCATAGAGAAGCAGCGATTAATTGATTAGTTGTCAACTGTTAATTGCCAACTAATTTAGTTATCGATTAATCAGTTTGAGTGATTTTTTTTTTCTTAGGAAATACATCAATGTTCACTGATTCCAGCTTCTTAAATAATATGTTTTTCTGGTTTCGTTCCTCTATGACAGTAAACGGAATATCTTTGAGTTGTGGACAATTTTTTTTTTTTTATCATTTTCTGCCATTTAATAGACCAAACAATGAATCGATTAATTGAAAAAAAAAAAAAAAATCAACAGATTACTCGACAATAAAAATAAATGTTAGTTGCAGTCCTATCTATTAGTAAAATTAAATAACATTGGTAGATTAGACATTCAGGTTATATATTATAATCTAATACCTGAGTTGATAGGTTATAGATTCACATTATATAACGTATAACTTGCATCATGACACAAAACCTGGTTCTTGAATCATACAGTCAAATTTCCCTCACAAAACATTGTGTACTTGCAGGCTGCATGATGATTTCAGTTTAACTTTCATTATCACACAGACCAGTGTGATGAGCATCTGCTATGTAAATTAGCATCTGATTATCCACACTTCAACAGAGTGATTGGTATCAGAGGATTTCTTAAGTTTTTGCACAATATCACCCCATCTTTACACCGCCTTAGATTCATGACCTTTTAATCATTAACTGGCTTTTTGTCTGAACTGTTCATGTTCAGTTCTTCCCCTTTAAATGAACTGTATTTAAATGCAGCTGCAGATGCTTTTTAAACTGCAGTAAACATGTAAAAAAAAAAAAAAAAAGTATGCAGGAGATATTGTGATGCAGGGGTGTTTGTGTACGTGTTTGTGATTATAGTCGACGCATGACACGCTGAACGAGTGAGGAGCTCATGTGTGTGGCTCCAGTACAGTACGGATCCTGTTCTGCTTGTCTGTTGAGCAATACCTGTTTTTTCTTCCTGGGCCGTAGCATGAAGGGGAAGAAAGAATGCGTTCAGGGAGGTTGGGAGAAATGTGAAGTTTATGTAAGACACACTAGGATTAGCATTGTGTTGGAATCAGGAGTGACATGTTAAATCTGAGGGATAATAAACTGACAGGAGAGAAAGTCCTTTTGGATCAGCTCGTTGTGTTTGTGTTGAGCTTTGAAGGGATCTGATCCATTAGAGGAGAGTCCAGGCCAGACTGAGGATCCTGTTGACTCTTCTGGTGTGTCGCTCTTTTCCACCATGATTCAGTCCAGCTCTTGCAGTAGCATCGCTGCCACTGTGTTTCTGTCAGTCAGCGTACACACACAGGTAAACACAAGCGCACACTCCCTGTGCTAACTGGCACGCTGCCACACACAGGTGTGGCTTCAAGCTGGCTTTCAGTTTACAGACAGTCACAGCCAGTTTACGGTCACCACATCCTCTCCTGTAGGGAGCCAGATTAGGTCTCACATCAAGTCAGTAATAAATCTTATAAGTAGGTATGGGACAATTATTATGCCTTTGAATGGTGTTACAGTGGTGATAACATGATGGTTTTTTGTCCAGTGCCTTGAGTGTTGTGTTGTTTTTCCAGGTTGTGACCAGCTTGTAATGCAGTAAGAAATACGTGAAAAAATCACTGAGTGCATGTATATTTTTGCCGCGTCTAAGGGGAGCAGGTTTGGAATACCTGAATTTCCTTAGATTGAATTTTACAGTTTTACACACCGGCTTCACATTTCTTAAAGGTCAGCTGTGAATTGACAGTAGTTCCTAGATATTTAAGATGTGACACAGTCTGGATCCCTTCTCCTTTTACCACAATATTTGGCTGACTCTGACTTTTCCTACTATAAAAATACATACAAGGAGTTTTACTTACATTGTGGCAGGCGAGACTCGTAGAGCCAGCTTTAAAACTCTGAAATCTTAGTATATAATCTAAATTACCAGTTATCCATGCAATACAAAAAAATAGTATAAATATTAATATTACATATATATCTTAATCAGCTTGTCCTGCCGTCTTTTTATATTTGAATAATTGAACATATGAAAAACACAAAATATGAATATACGTAATTCTTCCAGTGTATGTATGTGTGTACACCCACATACCGATAAATTAATAACTACTTATTTACATATTAATACATTGTTATTGAAATTCAAACCTAATATGCTTTCTCACCTCTGCACAGTTGACCAATCACTGCACACACCTTGGAAAATTACATGATATGATCCAACCAAAGTGTCTGTCGGATAGTCTGAATACCCCTCACGTTTTTGACGTCAGGATTTCTGCAACTGTCAAAGAACTGACAACCCAACATTCACACCTGCTTCATGCTGTGATTGGTCAGCTGTGTAAAGGTGAAAAAGCAAGCAAGGTTTGAATTTCTCTGTTAAACTGAGATTACATTAGCTGTAGTGTCCCTCGTGTGAGGTTTGTGCACCAAAAAATGACTTCATCTTGTCTTTCCTGTTGACTGTGAAAGCTCTTAAAGTTGTCGTGGCGCTTGGCTGTGCACCTCTGAATTTTGTAACTAGTACCTTCTGTGCACACTGGGCCTTTCAGTTAAACAGGGACACCTTCAAGTGAGACTGGCTGGGAGGGTTTTGCCACAGGGACAGTCAAATGGCTTAAAATTTTACAGTCACAGGGTGCGTAAGAACATGAGAGATTGTAAGTGGTAGAAAGAAAGTGAGATACTTCCAATTTGGAGTTAAGTTACAGTAATACTTAGAGTACATAACTGCCATTATTTGTTGGTATGTTGGTGTTTACCACTGTTGCCAGGCGACCTACTTATCTGGTGATGTTCTTCTGCCAACACTTGTTGACTTCTTGCTTGTCCACAAAATATTTTGTTGTACGCTGCTTGTCATTTGGAGGATATTGCAGTGAACAGTGCATTAAGCATAAACGCCTCTGTGCATGCTCGTAGCTTGCGCAACCATCTACAGAGGCCCACGTCACGCTGTCTTGTGTGAACATAAACAAAACTTAAAGCTGTTTTCATTCTTTCCACAACTACCTCTGTCTCTTATTTGTGTACAAACATGTGCAACACTATGTCTTCCAGGAGAGACAGTCTGAAACTGTGTGCTGCTGTTACCCCATATTCAAACATTCATTATTATATACATCAGTATTTAAACATTTAGCATATCCCTGCTCTCTGTGACGGCAAACTTTTCACCCCACCTTTGAGTTAAGTTGTTCAGATAACTATAAAGACATTTGCCTTCTGATGAGGCTTGGCAATTTGTTGTACAAATCACTTTCTTGTCCTACTTTTCAAGTTCCTGTGATGCATTAAAATCTGTCTCTGCATTTACACCAGAGCACTGAATAAGATCAAAATAACTGCTTGGTTGCTCTAAATGCCAGGAAATGGGCTCTCACTGAATAAATTAAGAAAAATGTTAAAAGCTGGTATGTCAGAAGCCTCACTGAACACAGAAGGACGTGCCTGTAAGCTAGTAAATGATCAAAATGTGGACAAAAGGCAGGAAATTCTCTTGTTAACCACAGAAACACCTGACCAGTGAAAGTTTCAAGGGCCAACTTGCCACAGTACGCAGCACAGAACCAGCACTAACATGTTTAACTCTCTGTGTGTGTGTGTGCTTGGATGTCAGTGGCGGTCATTAGTTGTGTGTGTTGACTGGGTGACCTTCTGGACACTGAGACCGTCTTGTGACCTGCAGGGTCACAGGTTGCTTACATGTCTTTGAGCAAGACTCTGAACTACAACCTGGTCCCTTCCCGACCCCCTCGCTGCTGAAACACATGCATGTGTGTCATCTTTTAGATATGCAAAGACACACATTCCTGTGAAATGAAACTTTCCAGAGTCCAAAAAGAATTGGGCAACGACTCATGCACTCACAGAGAAACTGACAGGAAGAAATGAATGGGAGAAGAGAGGGGAAATTTTGAACTTGGCTCTGGGAGCAGGTACAGAAGAAGTCCTGAGTGAATTAAAAAGAGGAAGGTGGTGATAGTGACATGGCAGTGAGCAGATAGAGCAAAGTAAATGATAAAAGAGGGAGTATTTTAGGCCACGGGGATGGAGGGGTGGGCAGCTCCTCACAAGGCCACGCATGCACACACACACAGCCGTTGCTGAGAGACTTTTGGAGAGCAAACAATGAGGGAGTAAAAGGGGAGGAAGCTGAGAACTGGCTTTACACACACTTTTTTAGAAATGGAAAATCTGCTCTGTTGTGCTCTCTGTTACGGCACATTTACCTAATCCCCCGAGTTGGAGCTGTCTGTGTTGTTTGTGCATGTGTGTGCGGCAGTTTGTGGTGATCGCAGAGTTTCAAGGAGCCGGTTTTTGTTTCTGTTTAGATATTCTGTCCTATTAAAAATGATTTAAATGCTGGAGAATAAAAACACGACTCCCCTCTTGGCTTGGCATGTGAAACTATTTTCCATGATGACATCACTGAAGGAGGCAGTGATTAGTCATTTGATTTGATATTTGACACAAGCTGCGACGACTGGGTGTGTATTTTTGGCCGCCGCTCCATTAATCATAGATCCATTTGCCGCAGTAGCTGTCAGATTTTAATGTGGACTTTATTTACGCTTTATGACCCAGTATGTCTTTACAGGAGTCAAGTTCTGAGTGTGCAGCCATCACCAGGAAACCTTACACGTGGCGGACGCACATACATGATAAAAAACTGTCTTGAGCACATATCTGCTGAACTTTGTTAAACCTCAGTGTATCATGAAAATCTCCCTCCCGTCTGCCAGCACTTCCTGTTCATGCGATGATGTATATGAACCCCTTCAGCCGTCTTTTCCAAAAGGAGGGACAGAGATAGCACAGGGGAGGGGGGGGGGGCTCAATCAGTAAAAGTNGGGGGGGGGGGGGGGGGGGCTCAATCAGTAAAAGTGGGTTGACTATTGAAGGGCTGTTGGAGGGGAGCCAGAGGAAGTCATTTATAACCTCAGCAGAGGAGGGACTGTCCACTGTGTGACTGCCTGCTAAAGCATGGGAGCTATGTGTGTGCGAGAGCCCCCGTGAATTGTAGCGCTGCATGACCCTGAATGTAATGCCGTGTGTGACCCACTGTGGGGAATCTGTGCTCTCTTCTGCCAGTGGAAACTATATCGTAGACACCAAGAGACAAGACTGAGGCATAGCGCATATGGTTTGTGTTTTATCCAGTCAAGGCCACTTGTGAAAAGTTACCAAGTCAAAATATGTGAAGTCCAAGCACTTACAGTCAGCATTATTTGGAGTTTTCAACATATAACACAAAGTCCCCTGCCTGTAACTATAAATGTGCAACACTCTGTCTTACTGTAGGTGCAAGAGAACGAAGTTTGAAGCCATTTAAGAAGCAGAAAATCAACTTTATTTAAATATTTTGTCTAGAAATAATTATTTTTTGCAGAGTTGACACTTATAGTATATAATCAAAAAGTTTAAAACATTATTCTAGGGCTGCAACTAATGATTATTTTCACTCTTATTACATCCCTTGATTATTCCTGGAATTAATCAACTAATTGTTTTGTCTATCTACCTTATTCCTGAGGGCACTACTGTAGAAATGATTATGTGCGCAACTTCCTGTGAGACAGCAGAAGTAGCAGTAAGCTAGTTAGTCCCATTAACAAATATTTAACTAATATTAACTTAGCATTTTCTAAAATGTCTTTGCACGGCTCTGGTACCCGTCGCACTGTCCGTGTCTGTAACGACTAACAACCAGTCTAAGCTAATTTTTTGTCTACAGCAACTGTGTGTAGAAAATGTAACCAGAACAAAAAGGGATTGTTCCAGTTGCCAAAGGTGCCATTTATATGAGAAATAATACCACAAGAGTTTCACGAGACATTGCGAAAAAAAGTACTAAATCAGAATTTGTGGAAAAGAATGACACCTAGACTGACAGGTCCGTCACTCAGCGTCAGTACATGATATCCCTGTTTTTCCCCGTCTGACGTCATTCTCAACCTAGTTATAGCTGGCTAGTTATAAAATAAACTCAGCAACATACCTTGAAATATGTATTTAGTCATCATGGCTGAGAATGTGTTACTGACTCCTTGATATCATATAAAAAAATGAATGCCTCAAGTTATTTCTTTTACTACTACTTTATATTACTATTACTGAAGTCTGCTGCTAAATTCAGCTTCAAGTTTGGCTCAGAACAGTTTTTAATAAATCAGAAGTTAACAAAACATGTAAAAAACGTCGTTAACGCAGACGAGCAGAGGATTAGCTGGGAAACACCACATTTATTCACTTTACATGGAGCTAAAGTTAATACTGAATTGTGTTAAAAGTTTGTCGAATGTATTAGTATCTCTTAATAAGTCATCAGAAATCAGAAATCATCTTTAGAAAGAGCAGATGTTCACCTTTAGCTAGCTCGGGCCATGTTTAAGTTAACAATATTTTAACGGAGCAAGGCAGGCTAATTGATAGCGTGCTAGATTGAAAAGGAAAAAGACCACAATGCTTTGAGATGGCTGTCAGAGATGGCAGAGGTATGATCACATAATACCGTTTGAGCTATAACAGGTGATGTGTTCAATGTTTTATTTCCCAATTGCTCTTGGAAAGAAGAATAGAGTACTGTAAACAAACTGTTACCATTAGAAAACGCTGGTTTCATGCAAGGTGTCATGGGGGCCAGGAACAAGGTGGATAAAATGTCAGAAATAAATGTCTTAATTTTCCCAGATTTTTATGTGTCAAGATGGTCAAAGACGGTCCACACCCGCAGCTATGTTTTGCTCTTGAGTCAGCCGGCCGGGTTGTTGTTGATGCTGCCCCTGTTAAGTCAGTGAAAGCAGTCTGGCTTCCTGTTATCTATGCTATTTATCATCTGTAATTTCATTACTGGAATAATAAATAATAATAAAAATGTCCCATTATCGTGGATCATTTATCTGCTTGTGCATCCCTAAAGTGATTAAATGAGTTCAGTGAGTTCAGTCAGTATCATACATTTGTTTTCATTGCAGTTAATGGAAGGTTAATTTTTTCAGTCTAGACAGGGTGCTGGGGAGTTCAATGATGAGAGTCAAAAATCATTTTTAAATTATGTTTTTCCTTTATTTAGGTTACTTAAATTAGATCGTTAACATCCTACACAATCATGCTGAAATACTCATGCACTCATTAAATTTGACCACATTTTGTTAAAAGCACCAAGTAAGTTTTATTTCCAGGAGTTAAAGATGATTTTTTAAATTAACTTTTTTTCTATTCTTTTTTTTTTTTGGTCGTTAAAAGTAGTTCTTGGAATTAATTTGAGTCTTGAGTGGACAGAAACATTCACAGTGTTGATGAAGAAGGCTTTTGTGTTTGCTTTTTTCAGATATTGCTTGTTTTCCAAATGATTTTTAATGACAGTAAAACTTGAATGTTAGTGAAAAAGGTTTTAATAGTATTTGTGTTATCTGTGTTGCAGTATGCCTGGGTACAGACATGAAGCTGGCCCTGCCCTCCAGCCTGGAAAATCACTACGAGACCCTGAAGCTGCTCTACACCGGCTGCCAGGTTGTCCATGGCAACCTGGAGATCACACATCTTCATGGAAACCCTGACCTATCCTTCCTACAGGTAGATACAGAGCAGAGGTTGTGTTAGACTTTTTTGTTTGTAGTAGATCATCCTCAGTGTTCTAATTGGTCAAAATTATTTTTTCAGCATTGTTAGAAACATTCAGTCAGTGACAGAAAATATTTGGTTAACGCGACCTCTGATACAAAGTGTGTTTATTCTGCTGCATAAAATTACCCAAAATAAGCATATTTATGAGTTATTAAACAAATGAGAAGGAATTAAAGTCAAGTATTAAGTTGCTTAGCTGAGTTCGCTCCAATTGTTTTAGCCAGGCCACTTGTTTTTGTTGCCACATCTGACTCATCATTTTGTTTTCTTCTTCAGGGGATCGTGGAGGTACAGGGCTATGTACTTGTAGCCCATGTGTCAGTGAGTCTGTTGCCTTTGGACAACCTTCGGATCATAAGAGGCAGCCAGCTGTACAACTCCAGCTACGCCCTGGCTGTGCTAGAAAACACTCAGGGTGGACAGGGGCTCAGGACACTCCGGCTTCGTAGCCTCACAGGTCAAATAATCCTATAGTAGAGCTCAGAGTTGATGCCCAAACCCAGTATGACCAGACTAGACTGAACTGGAGTTGGGACTGCATGTTTGAGCTTTTGGCTCGTTAATGTTAACAATATCTTTGTATCGTCTCCCCTGCAGAGATCCTGTTGGGTGCGGTGTATATTTGGGGGAACCCCCAGCTGTGCTTCCCAGACCCCCAGAACATCGTCTGGAGGGACACTTTGGACGAAAAGAACATCGACGCCAGGCTGCACCGACTGCAGCCTCGGGCCCCTAAATGTGAGCAGCTGATTGATTGATTGAAATATTGAACATCCCACTGGGTAGTACAGGAAGAGAAGCTTCACTTGTTTCCTGTGTGCCATAGTAAATACAAAACGGCTAATGTGACAGCACATTATGTAAAGGCATGTCTTTAGCAACACTAGTGCTGTGGCTCTAGTCCCCATCGATACATTTTAGTGACTTTGATGATCCTCTAATCACCCAATATTTTGTTTTATGGCCATATACTTTAAAAACTTACAACATTCCCATTAACCCCAAACCTAATGTTAAGGGCTAATCAGGTGATATTAGCATGCTAACAGGCTAAACTAAGATGATGAACTCAGGAAATTTGAATTTGTAGCAGTAGCCTCTTTGTCTTGTTTTCTCCTGTTTAATTGTGGGTGCTCAGCTCTCCTCATTTGCTGTTGTGTTCCTTCTGGTTCAGGTCCAAGTTGTTCGCCTGCATGTGGGGAAAGCTGCTGGGGAGAAACAGCACAGGACTGCCAGACCTGTAAGTTAACATCATGTGCAAACTGTGACACCGACACTATTTAGTAGGGGTGATACAGTATACAGAGGTCACGGTTCATCGCACGGTTTTGTGCTGCATGAAAAAACGAACACATAATTTAAACATTTCAGTGTTTCCCACTGAATTACAGTTGCAGTAGTATGGTAGCATGATGTACAATACGAAAATCCGTCTTTTAAATGCGTCCGTGTCCCTTTGTATCATTTTGTGACCCCTCTCTAAATTCTGACGTTTTTGAGGGTCCATTAATGCAGCGCAGGCGGAGCTCCTCATGAATTTTTCTTTTTCTCAGCTGCGCAATGTGAGTCACAGGGTGGATTCATCTGTTGATCTGTTCAGAGCTGATCATATCAGGTATATGGAGAGGACCAGCTGCTGCAGAGGCGAGCTAGACTCAGTTTAGACCCAGTAGAATGAACGATTAAGTTTAATTTTCAATGCGCCTGATGTTTTTCTGCTCCATCTGTGCCAAGACTGGGCGCTGCGCTCTGACAGTGTGGTACTATAAATAACTGAACAGTGTATATGTATTTTAACAGCGCTCTTAAAGAACGGTTCAGCTCCAAAAATAGAGAATCTATTTGTGGCAGCAGGTGTTTGATTGTGATTGTGTGGGAATTCCTGCAGTTCTTTTAATTTATTTGAGCACAGAGTAGTGCAAGTGTCAAAGACAAAAGACATAGACAACATCCTCTTGCCGGGGACTGAGGTAACTTTTTGCCCACTGGTAAAATATTTTCATTATAAAAATAAGGAACATTTTAACTGTTCTGTAAGAACACTGAACAAGCACTTTCCCAAAAGGCAGCAGGTCACACCAGGCTATAAAAGTGAAAGCATCTCTTATGCTATGAAACTGAAAATACAAAATCTATCCATCCATTTTCAACCGCTTATCCAAAGCTGGGTCATGAGGGCAGCAGGCCGAGCAAGTGTTGCTGGGGAGAGAGACGGCTGGAAAACACAAAAATTAAAAAAAGCTTGTGCGTTAGGAGCTTTGTTTCAATAAGTTTCATCATGGCTATATTTAAACATTCAAAACACTCAAACATCCATCATCTTGGTGATCAGCACATCTGGGTGATGTTGTTGAGTGTGCATTTGCATGTTCAATGTGTTTCCATTCACATATCCCACAACGGCCGACTCACCGTCCTCGTCTTATACACCCCTCTCTGTTGCTGTTGTAGCTTACCGGGAAACCACAAGTGGGTCCTCCAGCTCTGCCCTTTTTGTTTGCTTTCACCATAGTGTGACTAAGACTGATTTATAGTTGTGCGTAGGTTCTATGCGGACCCTATGCCTTAACCTATGAATGTGGACTCTGCCACATTTACACTTGTGCAGTGATGTGTCTGTATTGCTCTGATATTACACCACCAGAGCGCTAGTTGGCGGCGGGGTTTCTGTGACACTGTGTTGAGTTGCTGCAAAGCGCTGTAAAGTTTGATTGATTCACAGCACACATAAAACACACATAACACATGGTTTAATATCAACAATATTGAACACAAGTTCAAAATTCTGCCTGTGTCTGGACTGTGACCCCGTATGGTGACAATTTTTTATGAATGCGTGAACAATTACAGCCCTCCTATTTGGTTTTCACTGGAACAAGTCCAGAGCAGGTGAAGTACAGCTGAAAACTTTAACTTTTCATTTTTGTTTAAAGTGACCCGTATTAAATGTGCATCTGGCTGTCAGCGGTGTAAAGGTCCCCTTCCCAGTGACTGCTGTCACATGCAGTGTGCTGCTGGATGCACAGGACCCAAAGACTCAGACTGTCTGGTAAATTACACACACACACACACACACACACACACACACGCACACATGTATTATCAGACATTTGTTTGTTCGATGTAATCTCAAAGTGTTGTTCGACACTCTTTTGTCATTTCTGGAGTAACGTGTTTCCTCATTTTTCTTCTCTCCAGGCTTGCCGCCACTTCAACGACAGCGGTGTGTGTAAGGAGAGCTGTCCTCCTCCCACTATCTACGACACTGTCACCTTCCAGACCAAATCCAACCCAAACAAGAAGTTTAACTTTGGTGCCACCTGTGTCAAGACATGTCCTTGTGAGAACTTATTTTGAAGTTTATCCATGAAAGCTAAAACACAGTGCTCAGTAATTGACTGTGCAGCTCTGCTGGTGCACCTGATGAATAAGTGTCTTGCTGCAGGGCGCCTTGATGTTAGGAGATGCTGATGGGAAAAGGAGGAGAAAAGATTATCTATTCGCTTTCCTTGCCAAAATTTTCACACTCCAGGGATTCACTCCTGGCAATGTGACAATTACATTCCTGCTACTCTGATGCTTTAGGCTACCAGCTTCTCATTTCATCATACATGATTCATTTTCTTCTTGCTGCAAAGACGCCCTCTGAACACTTTGTCTCCCCTCCTCCTTTGTCTGTAGATAACTATCTGGCTATGGAAGTGGCTTGTACTTTGGTTTGTCCCGGAGCCAACCAGGAAGTTGTCATCAGCAGCCCCGATGGAAACGAGACGCAGAAATGTGAAAAGTGCGAAGGAGACTGTCCCAAAGGTGGGAGTCATTGTGTTTTGTCGGTAAATTTACATTTGGGCAAGATACAGTGTTTCCATACACTTTGTGGCCGCTTTTTTAAGTTCACCTGTGCACCTACTTCAGCAGTGTAATGCACCGCGTCACAAAGCACACGTCATCTCAAACTGGTTCCACAAACATGACAATGACTTCACTGTGGTCCAATCTCAATCCCATAGAGCTGCCGAGAAATCTGCAGCAACTGCTTGATGCCATCACGTCTGTAAGCAAAAATGGATCATAGCCAATATTAGAAAGGTGTACGTAATAAAGTGGCCACTGAGTGTAAACAGTAGCTATCCAGACCTCCAACAGGGGAAAAACAATTTCACACTATGTGGCTCAAATGTTACACCTAACATTTATACATAATGGTGTGGAGTAATTTAAGTCATGCATTCTATACATGCATGACACGGTGCTTCAGTACAGGTGATTATGATTAGTGCTGCATGTACTGATGTTCTGATGCCACGTGTGCTGACGATGCAAAGTGATCCAACCTGTTTCTGCCGTAGCTTGTTGTTGTTACACCTGAATCAGGACAATTAGATAACTTGGATAAGTTAAGCTTTGTAAAAAGCAGGCACAGTGCCAGGACTTCAATTTTGGCTGAGCCTTTTAATAATAGAGTTAATACTGTTCGCATTCCTTTAAGGGTTTCTAACAGCATACGACAACAATTTCAATGCCAAGATAAGTTATTATTTATCTGGGACAGTTTGTATTTATTATAAACAGCACATGCAGTTGATGCTCAAATTGTACACTAGACCAATGCATCCATGATTTCAAACACATATTATAATTCTTTATAAAGAAATACCATCTTGTTTGATGATCTGGCTGGATTATTATTTGTTTAACCCTTTGACATAGGAAAAAAAGGCAATGAGCAACTTGGTAAGAATTGTCCCACAAATTGCAAAACAAAAAAAAAGATTTTGAAAATTGTAAAACAAAAAATCTGAAAAAATAAAGACAAGGAAAACTATATTTATAGTTATGATAATTATAATTATTCAATTTTAAAATTATGTTACAGAATTATTATAATTATTTATTACTATTTCCAGGTCATTTCTTTGTTTGTTTTTAACTTTCCTTCTCTTCCTCTTTTTTTATTTTATTATTTTCTTCTAATTTCTTGGATCATTTCCTCTTTTGTTGCTCATTGCCTTCTCCCCATGTTTTTAAAAGACATCAAACCAATTTGCTCAGGTTTCAAAGGGTAAAAGTGATCGCAGGAGGAGAGAGAGATCTAATGGTTGGTGAGCTAGATTGACAAACCACTACCTCAAACAATTTGTCAATCACCTTTTACCCTTGATTTTTAATGCGATACTGCACACTATATTTTACTGTATGCTGATGATATCCTGGTTTATATGGAGGGTTGTTGATCATTCTTTTTCTGTTATATTGAACATTGTTGGTAAGTTCAGTTTAACTTTTGGATGCAAGATAAATTAGTTAAAATCCGTTGTCATGGTTTGTATTACAGTGTGTTATGGTCTGGGCATGGACAACCTCGGCGTCATGGAAAACCACGGCGTCACCATGGTAACATCTTCCAATGTGGAGAAGTTCAACAAGTGTAAGAAGATTTTTGGCAGTCTGGCCTTTCTCCCTCAGAGCTTTGTAAGGTAAGAGACACACGCCATTTAAACTTTACTTCAATAACCACAAATGGCAGCTTAATGCCCGAGACTTTATACTGCCACAGAGCCACATCCCTTCCGTTCAGCTCTTCAGATATTTGAGTTTACAGCAACTTTTGTAGAAGGTGCTTTGTGCAAGTCGAGAGGAAAAGTCGCCACCCGGGCCAAACCCTTTAGATCCCTGCACTCAAATGTACTTCAAACCCAGACTTGAATGTTTTTCACTTTTACAGTATCTTTGTGTCAACAAAAAGAAAAAGAAGTGCTTTTGTGGCTTTTCTCTACATTGGGGTTATTTAATTTAAATGGAATCTAATGCAAACACAGTAGAGACATTTCTATGCTCAAGAGTAAAGAGTAGAACGTGTATACAGTGATAACATATACAGTATATGTCAAACTAGTCAGCTGCCTCACCAGTCACTCTGTGGATGTTAAATAAAGGATTGGCCGATCGGCCTACGTGACACCGACTGAAGCTGAGATGCCTGATAAATCATCTTGCGTGCGCCAATTGTTCATAGTGAAAGTGTGAAATGTAAACACAAGTCTGAGATAACCTGCACCACTGGACCTTTGATCAGTCAATATAGATTTTATAAGAAGATCATCTAGAAATAATGTATGTTAAATTGCTGTTGTTTTCATATTATGCTGTTATTGTTTAGGGACCCTGCGAGTAACACATCAGGCCTGACCCTGGAGCAGCTGAGCTCCTTCAAGAATCTGGAGGAGATTACAGGTACCGAACACTGAGGAGAACAGTGAGGAAGAATTTGTTGAATTCAAAACTGTTGCAAATGTAATAATTATCCAGATATAACCACATAGAGGTCTTTGTGTACAGAGCACACTGTGTCTCCTCTGTTAGTCCTTTAGCATCTTTGTTTGGTTTTGCTCTGCAGGTTATTTGTACATTGATGCCTGGCCAGAAAAGTGGGCTAACCTGAGTGTGTTTGAGAACCTGAAGGTGATCAGAGGCAGGATGCTCTACAAGTAAGACTTTAAAACTGACTGACATGTCTGTCTTTATTTCCTCTACGCAGTTTTTCACCAATGTTATTTTAGTTGCTTGCACATATGATATAAAATACATTTTTCTTTTTAATACAAACCCTTTTATTGATTGTGTTATCAACAAACTACAAACAAACTGGAAGCAAACAATGACTGCTCATGTTGCTCATGTTTTTCACCTCATATAAGGAAGCACTATGAACGTACATGTTGAAAAATGAAAATAGATAAGTAATAATTTAATTACTCAGTTACTCTGACATTAAGTGTAAGTGAGATGAATGTAGAAAAAAGAAACTAAGAATTTTATTTTACAAACAAACACATAGGTCTTTAACTTAAAAGAATAGTTTGGTGTATAAACTACAATAGATGGCGGTCGACTCCAGAGTTTGGAGAAGCAGGCAGGAGTACCGCCACGGAAGCTAAGCAGTGAACTGCTGTCGACAGGGGCTGCAGCAAAATATATTTTAGCCACCTAAAAAAATCAGTTCAAGTGTACGCTATATGTAGAATATTTTTACTGCTTTACTTACTTTACTACAGTCCTTTCTGACTGGGAACATAAGCATTATCTATCCTCGCTTCAAAGCAACCAGACTCCTCTGACAAAGATAGTAATTTTACCTTGCAGAACATTTAAATTGCTGGTCTACTGTGGCGTCAGGCGGTTAGTTAGTTTGTGTCATGTCTAACTTGCGATGAATCCGAGCTAAACTCCAAAGTCGCACAATAACACAAACAAATTGACGTTACAAGGCAGCAGTAGATTGACTTTTTTGGGTGGCTAAAGTACGTTTTGCTGCTGGCCTGCTCCACAGCAGTGCATTGCTAAACTCCTGTGATGGTACCCCTGTTTGCTTCTACAAACTGAGCGCATACCAACCGCCATCTACAATGACTATGGATAATACTTCATACAGCACCACTTAAAAAAATCTACACAAGTATGTATACCAACTAGACTATCTGTGAGCGTGAAGGTGGATGTGGTTCCCACGATGGAAAGCTATCACACATAGGTTAAAAAATGCAAATGTGTCACTGCAAGTTACTGTCTTCATGTCAACCCACACTGGGTCTCATTCATGAAAAGTGAGTAAATCTGTGTGTAGATTTGCACATAAAAGCCTACTGTACTAAAAACCTACTCCGGATTCAGGAACGCTGCGGGAAACTCAGATTTGATCGTAAACACGTGTGTATGATCATGAATGACAGCGCGCTCCTGGTAATCAGCAATTAGCATAAATCCCCGCCCATGAATATCCAATGACCACCATATAAGGAGGTGTAGGTGCATCCAGTCGACCTGTCAGTCATGGCGCAAACAAAGACAGAGAGGGAAAGAAAAAAGAATTTTTCCGAAGCGGAGATTGAAATAATTTTGGGTGAAGTGGACTTAAGAAAAAACATTTGATTTTCTTCAGTTAGTAGTGGTGTGACAGGGACAGACAAAGCGAAGGCCTGGAGGGAGGTAACAGATGCTGTTAATGTTGTCTCCGTGGTACAAAGAACCATGTCAGAGGTGAAGCCTAAATGGTTTGATATGAAACTGGAGGCAAAGAAACGCGTAATAGGCCGTAAGGTGAATCAGAAAAAGTCTCACAGAAACTGATTTCCACTCCGACATCTAAGAGTGGGCTACAATGAGTAC
>NC_065518.1:19775950-19793392 GCF_006386435.1 Epinephelus moara | reverse complement strand
AGCGCAATATGAATTAAAATTGTAATTTCCAATAGTGACAAGCAATATTTATGTGCTTTACTAAATTTACACAAGCACTACGAGTGGTCAGGAGCAGGAGTAGATTTTGTTAGTAGCTACGAAAAGATCGGAGCTACTAAAATATTGATGAATGCGGACACGCACGTAAATTTCTGTCTGCGAACAGTTTACACACAAATTCCTTCTGCTCACGTTTCATGAATGAGACCCACTGTGTCTTTGTTTGTGCTGTTTTTTTTTTTTTTCTGACTACGTGTCTCTGGTTCCGTCGAGGCAGTTTGTTCACTTTCAGTGTCATAAAGGCTAATTATTAGCCAGCACAGCTGCATTAACCTGCAGCACACGCCAGCCAGGATAACAGTAAACATCTACGGGACACTAGGACACTATCTAGTGGGGCATGCTCAAACTGGGTCATAGTGATAAGTGGGAAATCTGCTTGTCTGTTTTATAACGTCTAACAAATATAGGCTGTTGTTTGGGCTATTAGATCAGTCTCAGTTGATTCACGTTCATAGAATATAGAGAGATTACCTGAAACACAAAATATCTTATTTTCACACTTGCTCGCAAATTAAATTATATCAGGAGAGAATCTCAGGTTCTAGTTTTAGCTACTTGTTGTAATTTTGCAAACAAGAGCACAGAGTTAACCCTCTGAGACCCACGGGGCTGTCTGCGATCCAGGCTGACATTTCTGTCTTTAAGAGGCTAAAGCAGGCTGAGTTTTAAAACTAGAGTGATCATACTGGTTTTATATACAACTAGGGGACCTAAGGACTCCAGTGGTGTCACCATGATATACAAAAGATGTTGAACCTGAGCATGTATGCCATTGAATTCACCCCTAATTTTTAACCAGATTTGAAAACAAAAGAAAATCATTCTTACACCCATAAAAGCTGGATTTAAGTCATGTTTGGTTTTATGTGTTCAACATATCCGTATGCATCATGTAATATTGTGACAGTTGATTTCACTTACAACGTCTCCTTCTGTTCAGGGGTGTGTTTTCACTGGCCATCCAGAATCTACACATCCGGTCTCTTGGGTTGCGTTCACTGCGCAGCGTCAGTGGAGGTTTGGTCCTGTTGCACAACAACTCCCAGCTGTGCTACACCAATTCTCTGCCTTGGGACAATCTCCTCCATCCCACCCAGGGACCCCACCGCATCGTCAGCCAGAACCAGGACGCCCAGCGCTGTGGTGGGTGAACACACTAATGTAGCACCAAGTTCCATTAAAGTTACTGTGGGTTTCACTTTGATCAGGCACTTAATCCAAGTTAAAACTTTCGGCCAGATGAAAATCCAGCTGCATTGAATACACTTTTATGATTTGCATTTTAATCAGCATTCATGTATGTTGTTGCGGTGACAGTGAGGAGGTGAGGCCAACAGAAAGTACAGTGTGCATCATGCTCTTTTTTCTCTGTATGTGTGTTCAGAGGATGAGGGGCGTGTGTGTCACCCACTGTGTGAGGGGGGCTGCTGGGGCCCAGGGCCCAGCCAGTGTGTGTCCTGCACGGCTTTCCAACGCGGCACTGAGTGTGTAGAGCAGTGTGACATCTATCAGGGGTAAGAACGTTTGTGTGTGTGTGTGTGTGTGAGTTTGTGTGGGTGTGGCTGCACTAAATCAATAAAAAGCCAAGTGATAATGGTCCAAATAATACAGCAAGCTGTGTGTCATAATTCCCAAACAAGTTAAATAGTACAAAAAAACGAATCATGTATTAGCCTAAAGTACAGAATGTGAACAGGTGGATTTACGTTGGGGTTGACTGGATTGTCAGTTTGTCACAATAAATCCATCGGAAAGCTTTTAACCTTTATTGTGCCCTAAAGCAACTATAGATCAATGACAAAGCAAATACGTGTGATAACACTGGGAACTCAACACCTAGTATCTTTGAACAGTAAATGATGTTTTGTATAATTTACATGTATGCAAGTGGAATATTTACAAGATAACACAGATGTGAAAACAATTTGTAGAGATCTATTTTTGAATTGTTAGTTTCAGTTCAAAAGCCAAAGTATCTGATGAAGTCACGCAGCACAAAAAAACATGACTCAACACTTTTTTATGTGTTTGAACTCTACTTAGATTATATTTGATTACTTGTACTTAGACGATGAAACAAGTTGTTCTCTCTCAGTCTAAAAATATGTTTGTTGCCCATGTTATCTGGGTCTAAAGACTGAGCTATGTAGCTAAAATCAGTATCACAATACTTATATTTATTCAAATGTGACAAATGTTGAAATACTGAAATATGCTTATGAAATGGGAAAACAGCTCCAAAGGTTACAAAATCCATCTGTCCGCCTCTGAAGCTCACTTACTAACACTTACATCTTGTTCTTTGAATATGCCCAAAAAACAAAGTGTAAAAATGACACTTTGTGGCGCTATATGGGGTTAACTGCAGGACTATTTGTAAGCTAATGTTGTCTCTCAGCAAGAAAGCCAACAGTTGCATTTTCTAAAATGTTGAACCATGTCTTTAACAAACGAATCTCATGATGTGATCACAAAATGATGACACTCAAAGTTGTTAAACGATAATACACATTGTTGTCCAGCCCTTTGTGGTTCAGAGAAGACGTTATCCTGTGCAGGTCGTCTGGCGAGGCTAACATCGGCAGTTATTTGCAGCTGGGGCCCCCCTTTCTAAAAATGTATATGTCCTTACGACGGTGTCAGGTGCTTCAGATAAAAGCATCCAACAAATGCCAGACTGTGTTATGTGACGTTCTGTTAAATCCCATCTGTGCTTATGTTGCAGGTCTGTCCGTGAATACACAGACGGATCTTTGTGTGTTGCCTGTCACGCAGAGTGTCGAGCTATCAACGGCTCTGCCTCCTGTCACGGACCGGTAAGATGTTCCTGCAGCTTATAGTCCTTACATACCAAAATAACATCTGAAAATGCCTCAGCTACTCAGCCTTTAAGATATCTGACATTAAAGTAAATCAGCCTTTTGGGCTTATAAAACTAGTACATTATTTTTTCAGGATGCAACTGGACAAGACATCCACACAGATGTCTTATCCAGATGTGTTTAATCATTGTCAGAACACAATGTCCAAGTAACCTGGTAAACGTCACCTGATTTTATTCAGTTCAAACAGTGCGTTTTTATTTACAAGTTGACCACAACTGCTCATTCGTGTGACCCAGCAGAGAACACGGCTACTGATTATTGTTGTTATGTTTCCGTCCTTTACGGCAGACTCTATTCTTATTATTTAGCTTTTTTGTCTTTTTAATAAAGTAAATAAACTTAAACTTAAACTAAACTTACTGTTATTACTACTGTTTATAACTCTTGATAGGTATTGCTCCTACTTACTTATTTTTATGGACTTTATTCATCACTTTATTGCGATTAGTATTATATATTTGTATCCTTCCAGCCCATTGAATGTGAACTCAGGGCATTGCTGTAAAAGAGCTTAATGCTCAGTCAGTTTTTCCTTGAATAAAAGATCGTTTTCCATCGATTGATAAATACAGATTACTGATTAAACAATGACTACATTAATAATTAAAAAAAATACTATCTATATTTATTACAGTTGACTAAAATTAAACTAAAAACAAAAACTATTGTGCACAAAATTAATTAAAATAGAATAAAAATACAAAGGAAATGTCTTTAGTTTGAGTTTTTGTCACTTTGTTTGTATTTGTTGACCCAATAAGCATGAGAAGGCGTTTATGTGTGCAGATGTTTATTGAGACTGGGACTTTGAGTCAGTGGCCTTCACTAATGTTTGTATTGTGATACCTATTCTGAACTTTGTAAATCTTTTCCCTGATAAATAAACCCCATTTCACAATCTCTGATACCAGCACAATCAAAAATAATAATTAGTTGCAGCTCTAGAGAAACAATCATCTGAATTTTTGCTGCAGTTTTGGTAGATATAAATGTATACAGTGAAATATGATTCCTAAACATTTAATGATACATCACAAAGCAGCACAGGAGCTTAAACTTTTGCACTTCGATGGAAATTAAAGGTTCAGTGCGTCATCAAATACAGACACTTTGAATTGGTGGTTTGGTCCAACTACCAACCCAAGATCGTAGGTGTTTGACGACCTGGGAAAGGAACTACCAAATAAAATCAAAATATGGCAAAAAAAAAATAATATGAATACCCTGTTATACCTGTTTGTATGTGTGCAAATTGTTTATGTATAAATTAATTTAAATATTTCTCTGTGTGTGTCTTCAGGGTGCAGAACACTGTTCAGAGTGTCGAAACTTCCAGGATGGTGAGTTCTGTGTGGATCATTGTCCCAGCGGTGTCAAGGAGGATCAGCAGACCGTATGGAAGTACAGCAACGCCACAGGACACTGTCTGCCCTGCCACACCAACTGCACGCTGTCGTGAGTGCACACACTTCACAAACACAAACACAATCACACACATGCTACACACACAATAAGGGTGATTTTACACTCGGAGCTTCTGTGTTTCAGCTGCACCGTGATGGACGACAGAGGCTGCCCCATCGACACCAGGACAGGGTGAGCTGCTGCAACTAATCACTTACTCAGATGGTGTGGTGGTGGATTTTCTCAGTGCTTCTCTGAGGAAGAGGAGCTGTGTTTAATTGTTTGTCTCTGTGTAGACCGGGTACAACCATCGCGGCTGCAGTGGGTGGGGTGGTGCTCTTCTTCATCCTGCTGGCTCTGCTGATCTTCTACCTGAGGAGGCAGAAGAAGCTGAGGAGGAAGGAGACAATGAGGAGGATCCTGCAAGAACATGAGGTGGGCAACTGGTTACAAGTACTGATGTTTTATCATTTCTCTTGTTTTGTAGACAGACGTATGTGTTGTTCAAACAGATGGGAGTTCATTTGCTAGAAGTTAAATGCTAAACATAAATGACATTAATTGTTTTAAGTTAAAAATCAGGTCAAAATCTAGTTCTTAGGTTTCCCTTGGGTGGTGTTGTAGTGTGTAATGAAGGAATCTGATTTCTGCTTCCTTCATGTGTGCAGCTGGTGGAGCCTCTAACACCCAGCGGCGCGTCACCCAATCAGGCTCAGATGCGTATCCTGAAGGAGACTGAGCTTAAAAAACTCAGGGTTCTGGGTGCAGGGGCCTTTGGGACTGTTTACAAGGTATGTGTGCCAGTTTTTTGTGTCAGTTTTTTTTTTCAATCTGGACTAGAGTTGGGTAGATGTCTGGTTTTTATGTGGCCTGGTCCAGTGTACGAGCTTTAACTGGTTTGATTTAGTGCAAACCAGCTGAACCGACATTTGTCATTATCAAACTTCTGGCAAATTAAAGTGATATTAAAATAATATTATGTTTGTTAATAAACGGACTAACGGAGCCACTAGTGTCTGACAGGTCATGAGTGGAGCACAGGCAACATGAAGGAGATCAAATTTAAGTAGGAGTGGGAGAGGCTGAGCGGCACATATTGTGTTTGTTTACCAAAGTTCATGTCTTTTTGGGGGTGACAAGAGGACATGGCAGAAGAAAACTAAATATGTGCCAGTATGGCAACATTTTGGATTCAAAGCTGATAAAAGAGGTGCATGTTATGTTGGGAGCTGAACTTTTACCAGATGCCCTGTCTATATTTATTCCTGTCACTGGCCTTGAAAGTGCAGCAATGGGCAAAGAACAGCTGATTCATGATGTTGACATGAGGAATTCTCTTTATGATACTTCTGAATTTCACTACAAAAACCTAAATGTGGCAGCCAGCTGTGGAGCTGAAAGTCTCTGGTAAATGAGCATTGCTAATAGTTGGCTGTATTGTGTGTCATATACTGTAAATACCACAATATAATGTGCACGGAGGCTACTCATCCATCTTTTAAATGGTTACATGTCCAGTCTGATCCTGAAATGTATCCACTCAGGGGATTTGTGCACTGTCGATTTTACATCCACTAAAAGTGCTTGTTTTTTTCGCTGACAGGCTCGAAGTGTCTGACAACGTTGTGAAAAGGATCCTTACCGAGATAGAACTTTTTGTTAAAGTGTTAAATCCTTTTTGTTTAACCAGAAACAGCCATGAAGTCGCCATTGCCAAAGCTAGCAGACTCAGACACAAAATAAAATTCACAAAAGCCTTCTTGGTTCGTCTCCCTACTGTTCCAACAATCATGAACTCTGTTTTGTTCTAAATAAACCCTTAATTCACCCAGTTAGACGTGAAAGTATGCTGGCTCTATACATGCTAAAAGTACTGGTTAAGGGCTGTTCCTGGTTAAACAAAATGTCTATCGATGTAGTGATCCTTTTCATGATGTTGTCAGACACTTGTAACAACAACCTGACCTGTCAGTGGCAAAAACAAACACTTTCAGTGGACGTAAATTGATGATTGGTTATGCTGCTGCAGCGCTCTCGCTCAATACTGCACCAGTTTCAAAAGTTCTTGTCTCCGTTAGTCACTTAGACCAAAAATCATGAGACAAAAGAGTCCAAGTTGAAAAACACCATAATACCGTTAGCAGTATTTTAGATTTAGCTTCACATCTTTGGTGAGTTTTGAATGGTTTTTGCTGATTTTATTTCAGGGAGTGTGGGCTCCTGATGGGGAAAATGTGAAAATACCAGTGGCCATCAAGGTGTTACGAGAGAACACCTCGCCAAAGGCCAACAAAGAGATCCTTGATGTGAGTACAACTCAGATACACACAGTAACAGTTCACGTAAATACAGTTCTCAACCCTCACCCTCTTTCCTCTGCCTTCCTCAGGAGGCCTATGTGATGGCAGGTGTGGCCAGCCCCTACGTCTGCCGGCTGCTCGGGATTTGTCTGACCTCCACAGTGCAGCTGGTCACTCAGCTGATGCCGTACGGCTGCCTCCTCGACTACGTCAGGGAGAACAAGGACCGCATCGGCTCCCAGTTCCTCCTCAACTGGTGTGTCCAGATCGCCAAGGTGCGTTGATTTCCATGCACATACTTGCACTACTGCTTGTTTTAGTAGGAGGAAATGTGTATGTTTTTGTAAGCCAAACAGCAGTGTCTGAATGTCGCTGTTGATTTCTCTATCGTCTTATTTTTCCTTTCAAATCTGATGTGGTATCAGTTTGTGTAATTGTGAAGACATGGATTTGTGGGTGATGGATCTGTGTGTGTGTGTGTGTGTGTGTGTGTGTGTGTGTGTGTGTGTGTGTAGGGGATGAGTTATTTAGAGGAGGTCCGGCTGGTTCACAGAGATTTGGCCGCCCGCAATGTTCTGGTCAAAAACCCGAATCATGTGAAGATCACCGATTTTGGTCTGGCCCGTCTGCTCGATATAGACGAGACTGAATATCATGCTGATGGAGGGAAGGTAAGAGGGAGCTGTGACTGTAGGAGCATCTGCGTTGGGAATGTTCACATTTATCATCATGTTATTTTAACTGATGTTCTGTAACTGTGTTTCTAGGTGCCGATTAAATGGATGGCTTTGGAGTCTATTCTGCACAGGAAGTTCACTCATCAGAGTGACGTCTGGAGCTACGGTCAGTATCACTCAGTGCTGGAAATGATATAAGACATAACATTAAAAAACAAACAAACAAAAAAACGTAGAGGCTTCTTTTTTTAATGCCTAAAATGACAGCTGACAGCAGCAGAAAAGAGAGCAGATTTAAAATTTTGCAGTGGCATCCTGATTGGCTGAGAGACATCATGATTGATTGGATAACAGAAGAGTGAACACCCATAGTCAACTGATTAGAGGAAGCAGTGTGTAATAAAGAATTGTGCTAACTTTACTTCCATACGACTCTGCCTCTTGGTAACACGTCTGCTTTCAGCTGGCTACCTGAGGCTCATGCTGCGTACAAATTAAAATCATGATGAAAAAAAAGAAAGTAATTTTCTCTCAATGAAAAACATTGTCTCCTGAACGCTCATGATAAACGGGCAAAAAATGGGCTAATAAGATGCTGCAGTGAAACCTAGTGTTCCTCAGGCTACTTTGTGTAGTCTGCTGAAACAATGAGACACTGTCATGGCTGCTGAAGGAAACAGAAAACAAATGTGGGAAAGCAGCTGTCGTTGAAGCAGCCCTCATCAAGTGTATCGATATTGGTATCAGAGCTGTCTGTTTCATTACTTTATATTTCTGTCCTAAATGTACAGATGTTATTAGAAGGTAATCTGCATGACAAATAAAGAAAAAGAAAAAAAAAAACGGTTATATTAACCATGTGCTTACACACAGCACACAGTAACAACATGGACGACATCATATACTGTATATGTACAATGTGGCTGCAGGGATCAGGCTCTTCCCAAAGTGAGCCCTTCTGCACCCTGCGCTCAGAGGGCAGTGGGGTGAGGTTGTGATTGAGTGGATGTGTGATGTCCTGTTCTTGTTGACTGTCATTTTGGTAGGTGTTTTATTCTAGTCACAGTGCTGTTGTAATGGTACATTTCCTTCCCAGGTGTGACGGTCTGGGAGCTGATGACGTTTGGTGCTAAACCCTACGACATGATCCCAGCCAGAGAAATCCCAGATGTTTTAGAAGGAGGAGAGCGACTTCCCCAGCCGCTCATCTGCACCATCGACGTCTACATGATCATGGTCAAATGTCAGTAGTTAACTTTATGTTATGTTTGTGTCTCAAGGTTGTTTTGCAATTTTATTTTTATTTTCAGAGGTATTGCATACAATCAAGACACTGCCAGCCATCATAACCTCAATACCTCTCTTTTCTGTCTTTCCCCCCTTCTTTTTAAGATTCTGTGTCTCAAAGTTTAATATGTGTTTGTTACAACATTATGTTTTGGGTAGTTGTCATTGTCCCAAACAGAGTTGCATGTTGGTAGTTATTGTTGCAGATGAGTAATTGACATCTTGATTTTTATGTTTGTGTTGCAGGTTGGATGATTGACCCAGACAGCAGGCCGAGGTTCAGAGATCTGGTGAATGATTTTAGCACGATGGCCAGAGATCCACCTCGCTATGTAGTCATTCAGGTGTGTGAACGTTTTTCATGTCACCAATGTTTTACTTTTTGTGACTATGCTCACAGTGTCCTTATCACCTAATGCTCGTGCTCATCATGTCACATACATTGTAGTTATTAGTCTATAACTGCTGTTGTTTTTTATTTCAGTTTATCTCTCAGTGCATTCCTAGTGCAAACATTACTGTAAATATGCCAGCATGGTGTTCAAGTGTTGTTCTTTCTCTTTCTCTGTCTCGCAGAACGACGAGCAGATGAGCATGTCCAGCCCAGTGGACAGCCAGTTCTTCCGAATGCTTCTGGAGGAGGAAGGAAACAACATGAGGGAGCTGCTGGATGCTGAGGAGTATCTGGTGCCTCAGCCAAACCTCTTCCCCAGGACTCAGGGAGACGGGGTCCAAGCCAACGGGCCATCCAGACACCAGTCATACAGGGTCAGTGAGGAGGGGTTATGTTTCTTCTTCTCCTTGAAGAGTAACTTTGTGTGTATTGAGTTTTGCCAAGTGATAATGCAGTTGGTTATGGAGCATTTGGAAGCATATAGGCTACATTAACTGAATCAATTACCTGGATTGTTTTAACAAGAGGATGCATTGATTTCATTAATTTATTTTAGTGTGAAATGTTAAAACACCCACAAGGTTGCTCTGCTGCTTTGCATCAGCTCTGGTTTTATCATATTAAACCGATTGTACCTGTTTTTTACACAGTTCTATGTAGTTTTACCTGTTGGAGGGCCGCAGAGTTGGGCACAGAGAAAAAAAAAATAGACCAGCAGCATATAAAAGAGCCGCAGGGTGATGGCGCTGGTAAGCACTACCTCCATGGTCAGTGTAGCAGCTGCAGACGATTCTAATGGATGCGCTCTGCTGCAGAATGTTGTGGCAGATGTGTTGCAACCCATCCATGTCCCATGTATTTTGGCTGTAAGCGACTAATGGGAACAACAGGATTTGAAATTGGTCCAGTATTGAGCGAGAGCGCTGCAGCCAGCAGCTGTGAAACAGGCTGCAATGTAACCATGCAATTTACGTCCAATAAAAGTGCTTGTTTTTGCCACTGACAGGTTTAGATTTGTCTGAAGTGTCTGGCAACCTCATGGAAAGGATCCCTACAGAGATAGACCTTTTTCTTAAAGTGTAAGATCTGTTTATTTTAACCAGAAAGAGCCGCATAATCACTACAGCCAAACCTACCAGACTCCATTTGAATAAACAGTGATTTTAGCCTGTATAGAGACAGCATATGTTTGCATCTAGCTGCCAAATTAAATGTTCATTTCAACTGAATCAATGTAGATGATTGTTGTAGCAGAGGAAAGATGAACCAAGACCGCTTTTTTGAGTTTTATTTTATTTCTGTTAACGTAAGATAAAGTGTTTTTTAGAATTATAAAATCATCGTTTATTCAAATAGAGTCTGGTTGCTTTGGCGACAGCAATTTTGGGACTGTTTCTGGTAAGCGAAAAGGATCTTACTCTTTAACACAAAAGGTCTGCCTCTGCAGGGATTCTTGCCATGATGTTGTCAGACACTTGCAGCCTTGCAGTGGCAAAACCAAACACTTTAAGTGGACATAAACTTGTCAGTGCACAAATGCCCCAAGTGGTTATATTGCAGCTGGTTTTACTGCTGTTGGCTGCAGCACTATCACTCAACACTGGACCAGAGTCAAAAATTGTTGCTCCCCTTAGTCACTTAGACACAAAAACATGGAAAATAGGGTCGAGGTTGAAGAGTAACAAGGTGACCCTTTAATTTACACAGCCATGGAGACCTGGGAACCTTTAACAAATTCATCTTTTCGTCAGTTTTTCATATATCATCTGTTTCTCCTCTCTCCAGCAGAGCAGAGATCAGGGCTTAAATGTGGAGCCCTCTGTCGCCGGCGGCCCTCGGAGCACGTACTCCTCCCTGAGCACTCTTGGCCGCAGCCAGTACCCTACCTTACCTTTAGGAGCCAGCACCTCCAACGGCATATGGATTCCTCAGTACCCAACGCTGGCTCGCAGCACCTCGGCCGGGGGCCAGTCTGACTCTGTTTTCCTGGATGGGCCTCCAGATGACCCCACGCTGCCCCCGGCCAGCCCCGGACGCTACAGCAAAGATCCTACATACTCAAACGGGAGCCAGGGCGACTTGGAGACAGATGGGCCAAATGGCTTCCATCATCCTCCTCTCCTTCATCACTCACTGCCTAGACGGACTCATGGGTATAATCATAATCATGCCTTGCCAGGTGAGTGGGAGATGCGTCCACTGTGGGCTTTAAAAAATAACATGAAGGGAAGAAAGTGTTTGATGTTTTCTTTCTTTCTTCATCTATTTAGAGTATGTCAACCAGGAGATTCAGGATCTCAGGCCGGGGATCCCAGACCGGCCCAGCACTTTGCCTCGTAAAGGCGCCAGAGTAGACCGGCGCCTCCCTAACGGCCTGAGCTCTGGTCACAGCGTGGAAAACCCGGGTTACTTGGTCCCCGTGGGTGCAGTGTCCGCCACCTCTCCGGCCTTTGATAACCCGTACTACCTGGACCTCGCAGCCAAAGCTAACACTGTAGCCGAGGTTGCAGACAGTCCTGAGATGAGAGACGGAGGAGTGCCCAAGCACGTGAATGGGTTTGTAACCCCCACGGCAGAGAATCCAGAGTATCTGGGACTAGCGGACACCTGGAGTGGATATACTTGAGGAGAGGGAGTAATGTGATGAACTCAAGAGGAGTCACAGCTTGCGTTCTACTGAGTGAGTCGAGGAGCGAGAGAAAGGGAAGATGAATAGTTGTGTGACAGAAACGAGCTGGGTGTATGATTGATTTTGGGATAAGTGCGTGCATACGGAGCTGAATCTTCTCTCGATAAGCACCTGAATCCAAAGCGGTCGAGGTTTTCCAGCACCGCATCACCCAGTTGTGACACACCATGGCTCAACACAGTGTAGCATTAATCTGGTGTCTGTGGCATCATTTGTATTCCTGTCTTCCTCTCAGCAATCTGTGTGACTGTTAAGTGCCAAAAAAGAAGTTCACTCAGCCTTTGTGTATATAACTCTGTACTTGATAAACAGAGGAGTTCACGTTTGTCAACAACCCATCATGGTACGCGAAGGGTCTGATCATCACAGGATCCAACATTTGATCGGTTTAATGAACGCTGAGGGTTTTTTTAATGTTCATTTAACATGTTTTAATGTCTGGTTGTTTCAACAACACGTGAAGCTTTTTTTTTTGTTTTGTATTTCCCTCAGTTCCTTCTCGATATGCTCCTCAGCCCAGCTAAAAAAGTGTAAAAGCAAAAAACACTGACAAAGTGAGCCATGATATGCACTGAAGGTGGTGTTTAGTATTCTGGTCACTTTGTCTCTGACCTGATGGGGGTCTTCAACACACTCAAAGCCATTTTGTTTTGGCCGGAGAAGGCCCTGCAGCCCATCTGGCCAGTAAACATGCTCACTGAAAGAAAGGCATCCTGTATGGAGAAGACAGAGGCATTGTGCCACACTGATGTATGTGGTTGTTAGTGTCTCGGCTGCAGCTACTTTGTGGTACGACAGAGGGGATACGAGGTACTAGGCTAGACTTTTTAAGCTGAAAAATCATGTTTTTGTCATAGAGACAAAGTGTACTTGTCACCAAGTTAGAGCCGACTTTTCAGGGATTTATGATTTTGCATATAATTTGGGAAAAATATGCACATTTTGAATTATGCACCATGCACTACATGTTACTGCATATGTCCCCCATGCTTGTGTTATCACAATGAGCCTTTTGGTTTTGGTGGCCTTTCACTGTGTAAGAAAGCATTACAAGCTATAAGTGAGTATATTCCACAACAAGTGAAGAATTTGCATATATATATATAAACTTATATATAAAGATGTTTGCTCCCCTTTATGGAACAAAAAGCAGTTCTGCTGTTTGTGCAAAAGTGAGCACTCGACACTGGAGCTGAATGTGAATCTGAGGAGGCAAAAACTTCGCTCTGCTCGGGTTGGATAATCAATGCATGGCTCAAATTCCACTCAGCAAGAACACACTGGCATCCCAGTTAATAATCAACAGCCTTTTTTATTTTATTTTTGAAGAGCGTTTTTTTCACGTTAACTGGAGTTGGGGCTGGGGGAGGTCAAAACCCGAGTCAATGGAGCCTTTGTCTGACCCTCATGTCCATGTTGGAAAGTCAGCGCTTTCCCAACTCGCACGTCCCAACGACTGATGTTGTCTCAGCTTTGAAAAGAGAGAATAGTTTTCTCCTGCAGAGGTTCGTCGTACACAGAATGTGGTTCAGTGTTTGGGGCAATAAATCCCCAAACAAGTCAACTGGGTTGTTGATAGGCCTGTCACGATAACTACGTGTAGTGGAGAATATATCATCCCAGAAATAATTGCAGTAAATGATAATAGTGGTATTTTAAGACAGTTTTATGCCACTGATATGATTATGATATAATAGCAATTAACTTTTAATATTAAGAATATTCAGACTTTGGAATGTGAACAAACAATAAATAAAAAATCCTTTAAAAAAAACAAATAAAATAAAACAATATATAATAAAATGCACCCTCAGGTTAACAAAAAAAAAAATCACTATAATAAATGAAATTGAAATAAATGTATGAATAAATATTAAACATTTGGCACAGAGTTATAGAGAGTTATTCCTTAACAGGCAATAAACTGTCAAACCCTGCTGTTTATTGTAGCATCATGTTGGTTAAAATTGTTTGTGACATTCTCAGGTATACAAACACACAAAAAATATCGTACGACACATGGAAATGACCTCAATAAGTCGATCACGTAATTATCATGACAGGCCTCGTTGTTAAAATGTACATAACCCTCCATCAACACGTCACGTTTTACTCTGAAAGTCTTGAGTAAACAGTCTTCTATTTTCATGTTCTCATACGGGTTTTGAAGAGTTTTGTTCCAGAAAAAGGACCTTTAAGAATTAAACCTGATTTTATATAACAATTTCTTACATTAAAAAATAACATGTTTTTTTATTTAAAAGAAAAAACATGATAATATTTTATTTTAATAGCCTCAGTTATCATAGACTAACATTCTTTAGAATTGAATTATTATTGAGTGATAAGATTCATATAACAGTTTTTGTTTCATGTTTATATATAATAGATATGCATTATATTATTTTGGAATGAAACCCTTCATGTGTATTGTTGCTGTCAGGTGAACATCTCATATCTCTATGAAAGCAGACTGTGGATTGACTAAAATGTATCTTTGCATTACGTCTGAAATATTTTGAAAGGATGTTATGTGCCTGTGTGTTTTGGGCCCGCCTTTTGTTTTGTGTGGTCCCCTTTCTTTTATTCTATTTTTTGAAAGATCCCCGACGAGCCCGCAAATATGTTACGTTCCCACCAGATGTCTAGGGGGAAGGGGGAGTAACACAGTGAAATTGAGGGAACTTTCAAAGAAAAGAAAAAGGCAAACAAAACAAATCGGCAGTTTAAAGGAAGTTTATTTAAAACGAAAACGGGACCACCAACGAAAAACGAACTCCTAAAGGACACTGGATCGCCTGTAGCAGGGACACACAAAGAAAAGATTAATCACAGCCAACAAACACCTAGCCAAACTCTTAGTTATTACCCTTGTCTTAGAGACACGCAACTGTCACAGCCTTCTAACCCGCCAGCACTGGCACTACTCCTCCGTCATCAATTTAAACCCTCGCTGATGAGGAATGATGAGGATCAGCTGCATGCAGAAAAAAAAGAAAGGGGAAAACCCAAAACACAGACGCATAACAAAGGGTTAAAAGAGATTAATGGATGTAAAATTTTAACAAATAAATGGAAATTTAAAAGTGCAACATCCTGACTGGGATAGTTGGGATTTTTTGAAGTGGGGGCTCTATGAGGTGCTTATCTACAGTCAGTTTATTACCTACAGTAGATGGCAATCAGCACGCCCCCAGTTGGGAGAAGCAGACAGGAGTACTGCCACTAAAGCAAAGTCATGTACTGCTGTGGATGGGGGCAGCAGCAAAACATATTTTAGCCACCTAAAAAACTAATAATAATTTAAGTGTGTGCTGTATTAAGAGTATTTTCTCTGCTTTACGTTGTTGTCAAGACAACCCTTTATGGCTGAAAACTGATCTGACAGTGAAACTTACCTATCCTCTCTTCATAGTCACCAGACTTCATTGACAAAAACAGTAATTTTACCTCACAGAACACAGGAGCTGCTGGTGTACTACTGCCTCGCTTGGTTAGTTTGTTCGTGTTATTGTGCGACTTTGGTGTTTTAAAGGGTTAGCTCAGATTCACCAAAGTCACACAATAACATGAAAAAAACTAACCAGTCGAGGCAGCGGTACACCAGCAGCTCCTGTGTTCTGTGAGGTAAAATGACTGTTTTTGTAAATGGAGTCTGGTGGCTTTGAAGAGAGCATAGATGCATGGAACAGCTTCAGTTCCCAGCAGAAAGAGCTGTCTGACAGCAAGGTAAAGCGGTTAAAATATTCTAAATATAGGGTATACTTGAACTGATACTAATTTTTAGCTGACTAAAATATATTTTGCTGCAGACCCCGACCACAACAGTACATTGCTTAGCTTTTGTGGCTGTACTCCAGCCTGCTTCTCAAAAACTCAGGGTGCGCTGACTGCCATTTACTGTAGGAAATATACTGAAGATGGATAAGTAGCTCATCTAACCCCACCTCAAAAAATCCAAACTATCTCTTTAAGCTTTCCTAAAGTTTAATTTCATAACATCGACTTTAACGTGTTAGGAAATTGTGCTATTATTAAATTAATGAGCGATCTACACACATGAACATCCTCTCTGCTGGAGATGCGAGGTTTTCACAGGATCATAACAGCATTATAGCACAGCTCACAAATGTTCCCGCTTCCTTAAGAATGTGATATGTTTCCTGGACATTATGAGATCTCATATACAATCACAAATAATGTACTGGTGTTTACACTGTAGTGTCTTTTTGTATAAAATGTTCACTTTAGATGTGGCCGACACACGACCCAGGAATCTCACACGATTGGCCGGTCTACTTGCTGTCCTTGAAACCATATGTGTCTTTTCTCTGGTTTATTTCGACGACTCAGCTGTAGGAAAAGCAGCCTGAGGACTGGCACTGGTCACTGTGTGGTGGCTTGTTGGAGTGTTTGTAGTGGAATCAGCTAAATGTCAAAAACATGAATGGCTGTTTCTCCCTTTTTAAATTGTGAGATTGGACAGAAGTCGAAACTGAATGTTGTTAAACATTTACAAACGTGTGTTAAAAAGTCTCAAATGTGAGTCAGCCCAAGACTAAGGAACAGTTAACTAACAGGAGCGTGCTTGAGGTTTTATAAAATTAAATATCTGTAATTTACATTTTGAAGAAAATGTATCTTTTGTACTTTTCATGTGAATATTTTTTTACCTTTCACAGTTTGTGTGATTGTGTCAGGACATGAGTAATAATAACCATCTTATTGGGAGTTGTTTTTTTTGTTTTTAATGTATCCTTTCTTATTTGGTCAGTAAGTCCCACAGTGTAAATGTGTAGTATATATATATGTATAAATAAAAACAATCACTTTGGTAGCTAATTTGATTGAACACATTGTGACCAGTTGCTCTACCGTGGAGGGAGGTGGGAGTAAATACATAAGAAAATATTTTATGAAGAAAATGGTCATTTTATATGGAATTGTTTGCATACATTGTGTGTCATTAAAAGCTTATAAATCACATAAAACTCAATGTTTTCTTCGAAACCGGTACAAACAGTGAAAACTTGTCTGTATTTAGTTCTCATTCCTCTCGTTATCTAACATTGGTCTTCTTTTATATCAACTGGATTCTATCTAATTTCTTTGACAAAATAATCCTGTCAGATTTTATTTTTGTAAGACATTTTCAATTGTCAATAATTCTTTATTTACTAACTATGGTCTGTCTAAAATGCCTGCTGGTGGTAAGCACATTATGAACGGCATGTTGCTGCACTCAGTTAGCTGCTCCTGCCACCCAGTGATGGAGAGTGGAACTACAACAGTAGTGTTTATGTGAAGGAGAAATGACGGACCGTTTATTAGTTTGAATTATTTTGCTACTTTTTTACCCCTTTTATAAGTAGTTTTATGCTGTTTCCACTGACAACAGCATATTTACCACCTCTTTATTTCGCTCTGTATTATAGACATTGTAAATGTAGGTACTTTATTTGCTTCACTACAATATGTAATAGAAACAGAGTGAGTCCACTTGGCTACTAGAGTGATGCAGGTTCCATTTTTTCCCTTTTATTTCCTCCTTAAGTAGCTTCAAAGTTGGATCAATCATCTTATGTATCAGCTCGTTCCAGCTCTTTATCAAAGCTGCATGATGTTTACACTGTGAAATATTCATCAGAATCAGAATCAGAAATACTTTATTGATCCCCGAGGGGAAATTATTTATGTTACAGGTGCTCCTTGCAAGAGAGGA
>NC_065518.1:19744993-19775891 GCF_006386435.1 Epinephelus moara | reverse complement strand
AGTCTCAGGGCCACTCAGAGGGAGGAGTTGTACAGTTTGATGGCCACAGGCAGGAATGATTTCCTGTGGCGCTCAGTGGTACATCTTGGTGGTATGAGTCTCCCACTGAAAGTACTCTTGAAAGTACTCTTGAAATGACAATCTCAAAAAGCCAGCACAAATACCAAACTTAATAAACCAAGAAAACAAGCAGGAGCGACTGCAACAGGCTGCACGCGCGGGCGCATGCGCACTAGAGCATGATGTTTAATATGGCAGCACCATTTACCCAGATAATTTTGTTTTTTATTAATTATGTGCCTTTTTATGTCTTTAATATCATTAAAATAATAGAGAGACATAAGAAAACAAGCACAATGGTCTAAAGGGACAGTTCACTCCAAAATCAAAAGTACGTATTTTCCTCTTACCTGTAGTGCTGATTATTAATCTAGAGTGTTTTGGTGTGAGTTGCCAAGTGTTGGAGATATCAGCTGTAGAGATGTCTGCCTTCTCTCCAATCTAATGGAACTAGATGGCACTCAGCTTGTGGTGCTCAAAGTGCCAAAAAATACATTTGAAAATCGGGTTGTGAGCAGTTTCATTTTCTTTCTAGCAAACCCACCAACCGTATTACTGTGCAGAAGGATGTGTGCATCTGCTAATAGACGAGAGGCTTGTTTTCGTGACAGCGTGAGATAAAAACATTAAAGACTTCGTCCTCAGCTGAGCTGTGATGTTAGCTAGCTCAGTGGTGTTAGGTGAGCTAGCAGTAGATGCACGCTTCCTTCTGCGTAATGATACAGTTGATGGGTGTAGTTCGGTAGAAAGAAAATAGTTCCTACATGAAACTGCTCACAACAAGGTCTGTGGATTATCTTGAGTAACCAGGTCATGATTTCTGGGAAGAGACATTGCTGTTGAGTTCTTCAAATGTATTTTTTGGGCACTTTGAGCACCACAAGCCTGAGGGGGTCATCCCTATGTTTCCAGGGTTCTATGTTTCCCGGGTTCTATGTTCCCCGCTTACACAAAAAGGGTTCTATGTTTCCCGCTTGGTTAAGCAGGCAACATAGAACCTTTTTTGCAGGGTTAAGTGGGGAACATAGAACCCGGGAAACATAGAACCCTGGAAACATAGATACGCACCCGCTCTGGTGAGCTAGCAATGTTGGTTAGCTATAAACTAATCTCCATAAGCTAGCAGTGTCAGACTGCGGCTCTTTCTGCGCAGTGATATGATTGGCAGGTGTAGTTTGGTAGAATGAAAGTAGTTCCTACAGTATATGCAACTGCTCACACCAAGGTCTGTGGATTGCTCCATACTTGGTCCCAACAAGGACTTGAATGAGCTACCCTGTGTTTTCCAACCCAAGTGCCTATGGACTGAGCTACTGCAGCCTTATTGAATAACGTGTGTAATACTGTAGTGTTGCTCTGGTTGTTAGAGAGACTTTCGTGAACTGGCCTGATAGAGGTACCCTTGACCTTCGATCTCTATCTTTACCATGAGGTAGAGAGAACTCCATTTTAACACAGCCCAGATTATATCACAGTAACAGAATCTAAAATACCTGGAGTCAGCCTGATTCGTTGTTTACAAAATGTCAGTGCAGATGAAGATTGAAAAATGATCCTGAGTGTCACGTGCATATTCAAATCACAGTTTTCATAAGATAAACAAATCAGCCCCTTCATTAGAAAGTCTAGTCCAAAAATGGGGTCAGATCGTCAAGGTAAGATGGCAATTAAACACGTCATGGCTTGTCAGAGAAAAATATTAAGGTGAAAGATCTAGTTTTTTATTTGCCTCATTTTATGTATTCCTGTTTTATTTCAGGCAGTAGCTGAACAAGTTGTCACAGCTGCAATGATTCTCCAGAATCTAACCTCCAACTCCAGTGAGCCTTCAGTGGACATGGGAGTCTTCATGTTTGGACACTGTGGGGACATGATGGCAGGTATCATAGTCTGGGCGTCTCTCAGCGCTCTCTTCTCTCTGGTTGGGTGTCCTGCCTGTGTTGCTGTTTTCTTAGAGCTGTTCCGCAGACACAAAGCAGGAACCCCCATCTCCCCCAACGACGTCTTCATGCTCAACCTCACCATCATGGACTTGGTCTTCTTGTTTTTTGTCCCGCTCGGACTGTGTAACTTCCTGCTGTGGTACATCAGGCCCATTCAAATGCTGAGTAACTTCCTGTATGCTCTGAACCTGGCTGGACGACCTCTGTTTACAATGTGTATCTGTCTGGACTGCTACCTGGCTGTAGTCCATCCTGTCACCTACCGCACCAGGAAGAGTCTGACCCCCCGCATCCTCATGGCTGCGGCTGTGTGGACCATCACGGTGACTCAAGGGATCACGTTCACAGTCGTCAGTGAGATGAACCACAGCGCCTGGGCCATGTCTGTGTACATCATAGCACTGCCCATCATCATCTCATGTGATGTCTCCATCCTCTGGACTCTGAAGAAGTCCGTCCATGCAGGCGGAGACCTCCACCCGAGGAAGAAGAAGGCTCTGCAGATCATCACTAACAGCATGGTCATGACCGTCACATCGTACGTCCCCCCAGTGCTGGCGTACATCCTTGGAGATCTGATCATCAGTGATGACACAGTGTATGAATGCTTTTTGGCCATACCGATCCTGATAACTCCGACTGCAGGGAGTGTGATCATGCCTCTGCTCTATCTGGGGAATCTGGGGAGTCTGAAGAGTCCCTGCTGTTCAGATGGTTAGAGAGAATAGGGTTAGACAGTTTTAACTAATGCATATCATCATAGGTGCCATGGTAGTGCAGTGGTTAGCATTGTCACCTCACAGCAACGGGGTGCCTGGTTCAAACCCAGGGTGAGGGAGCCCTTGCGTACGGGGTTTGTATTTACTTCCTGTATCAGTGTGGGTTTTCTCTGGGTACTCCAGCTTCCTCCCACAGTCCAAAGACATGCAGGTTAGTTGGTGACTCTAAATTGTCCGTAGGTGTGAATGTGAGTGTGAATGGTTGTCTGTCTCTATGTGTCAGCCCTGTGATAGTCTGGTGACCTGTCCAGGGTGTACCCTGCCTCTCGCCCAATGTCAGCTAACGGGATAAGTGGTTATATTGAACGAATGAATATTGCCATGAAAATTAGTTCTCTGAAACTGTATGTTTGAATATGCAAAAAAAACATTATCTAATTGAATAAGCATTAATTTAGATATATTTCCAGGACAAAATCTGACCTTGAATAAAGTCAGGTTTAAAACTTTTGTTTCATTTCTGTTTCATCAAAGTTTTTTTTAACAAAGAAAATTATTGATGTTTCTTTTTATTACTCCCTTAGAAAATCAGAAAAGAAATGTCAACAGCCTTAAAAAAATAATCTTCACCATGTTTTTAGGAATAAAATGTTACATATAAAATGTTTTTGTTTTGTTTCAATATTGGGGCGACACATGAAGCAGCGGGTTTGGTAGACGGCGCTTAATTTCCTTCATTCTGGTGATTTTTTTATGTGCCATTTTGTGCCTTTAATGCAGCAGTTTATGGTGTAAATGTCTTAAATGTTGTCAAAATGTCCTCTGCTACTTTTATGTTTTTATTGGGGGGTGGGGGTGTTGAATGCAAACATTCTTAATATTGATGGTGCCATGCCCCCTGTGAAATCTACGTCTATGGTTATATAAATCAAGCTATTAATGATATATAAACAATCCCCTATGTAAAAAAACAAAAACAATCTTTGGAATATAAACAGGGATAAAGCCAGAATGGTTTGTGTAGTGGTGTTGATGTCTGTCTCAGAGAAAAAAATCCAATTTTGAGAAAATGGCCTTTAAAGGTATGTGTTGTAAAATTACATACATTTTTGGACCAAAAATAAGACGGCACAGATGAAGAGGGTAAAAATGTTATCTAATAGAAATTGCCATGAAACCTTCCCCAGTTGATTACTTACATTAAGACAATTATTTTTTATATTACAAGTTTTATTACATTTTATGTTTGAGTATGCAAAGTACTCATTATATAGTTAAACATGCAATGTTTGCATACGTTTCCAGAACAGGAATCTGAACATAAATAAAAATCTAAACATGCATTTTGGATGTTGTCTTTCCAGTCTTAGTCTGAATGACAACATGTTATGGAAGCAAAATAGCCCAAAATCTCAAAACTGACCAGCACATGAAAAAGCATTTTCACCTGTAGTGTCTCACCTTGATAGTCAAGTTTGATGGTGATGTGTCAACTACAAAACAGTAAATGCATCCAGTTGATAGGTGATACTAGATTTATACAGTTACACCTAATATTGTATGTATGAAAGTTTTAGAGGTAGCTAGCTGTCATACACTCGCCAGAAGGGGCCCCACTTAGGGTTCTTTTGGGGCATTAGCAGTGCACTGTAGTGCTTTTATGGGAGGGGCTTTCTAGTTGTCATTGCAAAATGTACCAACATGAGTGGCCATCGGGAGCCCCTTCTCCCAGTTTTTGTGGGGGGTCCAAAACTTTTGCCTGGATTGCATCTCTTGCTGGTGCATCCCTGATCCAGTCATGAGCCAAGGAAGCCTCTATTAACCATTCACAAGTTGCAGCTTTATTTGCCTGCAGCCAGTAGAATTGTCTGAACTGCTTTTTACGATATTTCAGCGCACAAATAATCTACTCAGCTGATGATATAAATAACTTGTAAATAAACTTGTTTAACTGCACGGTCTGAGTTAATTCGTCTCAGTAGGCATCAGTGTCGGCAGATATCAGGATGTAAGTGTCACAATATGTATCATCCATCCCATCATTTTTTAGGAAAGAGCTCACAAATCACATGCTTATATTCATGTACCATATTAACTTTGTTGTTATTGTTATTTATTATATACTATCAATTATATGATTTTCCATTTTATACTTATCTATATATAAATGTGAATCAGTGTATGCTTCATTTCTGGGATCAATAAAGTGTGAGTTTTTCCTATTCACTGTGGGAGTGTTAAGATAAAACACATGTAAAGTAATAAAATGTAGGATTCATGACAACAAATATAATTATATTTGTTATATTACACACGTTTTAATAGTTTTAGGTGAGATTAAAACATAAAACAAAGACGCAAAAAATATGTAAAAATATGTGTGTATGTAGAAGAGAACAAAATTACAATCTTGTCTGTGTGTATCATTTTTTGTTAAATACTCTGAATCCCTTGTGTTGGAAAATCCAACTTGGAAACTCACGTCACACAATGTACCTTTTTCCAACATACATCTTCATCCCACAGTATGTAAATGTTTGTTTATACCTGCACACCTGCATGAGTACAACTGTCATGAAAGATGACCTGCTCGCCTTCATCATTTACATTAGTCATATATCACTGCAAATGAGGAACCAAATGTAAATCTGTCGTGGAAAAGACTTCTTCCTCACATGTTTATCAAACATTTCATTAGTGTTATCAGATTAATGTCTCAGTCTGAGGTTTTCAAAGTTATAGTAAATTATATGCAGAAGCACAGTGTCTTCTCGTCTACAATACTAATAGTTCAGTTTGTTCTGATGTGTTTAAAAGCCACTACAATTGTTAGGAATTTTTTATACTGATATAATTTTCTATCCATTGTCTGTGGCGTAACAATATTAGTTGAAAGGTTTCGGGTTTCTTTCAAATTATACAGATAAAAGTTACAGTGGTAACTCCACAGCAGCTTAGATACACTGTAAAGAGAAAGTATTTGTTCTAACTTAAAAAATAAAAAGTTTCTGGGCTGCCTTGAAATTTTAAGTTGACTGAATTTGAGAAGACAAGTTGAGGTAATTTTGTAATGATTGAACTTGTCTTTTTAGATTCGGTCAACTTAAATTTTTAAGACAACCTGGACACTAGCTTTTATAAGTTAGAACAAATAGTTTATTTTCACAGTTATCCCGCCACCTGTTTGCCACCACAGTATGGAGCATCTGAGGATTACCATCGATAATCATGATCAAAAATTTAACAGCTTTATTGTGAGTTTCACTTTGTGAGACATTCACTTATTCATTTCTCTTTTTTAAAATGGTTTATTTATGGAGATTTTTTCCATTTATCAGACAAGACATTAATATAAGCTGTCATTTTAAGGTAAAAATATCTACAGAATTATACAGGAAACTGTAGAGTAGGAAAGAACCAACAACAAACAAGATGTGCATCAAAGTGTTTTTAACAACAGATAGGATAGTTCATAGCTATTTATTTCTAATCACACCATCAACATTTATCAAACTGGTTGTCTTAAAAATAAAGATAAATTTAAGTATAAGTATAAAAATTACTTAATTCTAACTTTCTTTAATTCTTTTTTATAAACATAAAACATTAGTGCAAACATACAGCATGACATGATAAATGATATAAGAACATAGCATTAGATAAATTAAATCAAGAAGAGAACCACATGCCACATAGGTGTAGAGTTCAGTGGGAAATACAGGAGACAACTCCTCCTTAATATTTAGAATATGTGCATTTGTCTCCCCACATTTTTGGTGCATAAAATTTCACTAGAATGCAGGATTAAGTGTTTTTACGCTGTTTTTTTTTTTTTTTGGTTTGGTTGTTTTTTTGTTGTTGTTTTCTTTTTTTTGCAAAGATTTGTTTTTATTAACAGATGCTCAAATTACAGTGCAGGAGCAGTTCCAAAATGTGTGTTTGAAAATATTATTTTTTAAAAGAAATAGTAAAAGGACAAAGATACTTATCCAAAAACAAAAAACAAAACAAAATACAAACAAAACATACTAAAAAAAGAATTTAAATAAAACATACGGATACTATGCCTTAAGTATATACTGTACAGGGAGGATGGACTAAAACTAAATCTTAGGACATTTTGACGCACAAACATATATTGATATATTCATGAATGGATCAGAAATGATCAAACTTGGGAAAGAGAAACAAGAAGTTGTTCAGCATCAACCCCCCACCCCTGTATGGTTCTACATTTTTTGTCATTTCTATAAAAATGTCAATAAAGGGACCCCATATTTTCTGAAAGATTGAAGGTTTTTTTCCTCATATTATATAATATTTGTGTAGGTGTGTAAGAGGCAAGTTCATTAATCCAGTGTCTTGGGGATGGTGCATCATCTGATTTCCAATTAATTAATAAGCATGCTCAAATATTTCTGGTAGAGGACGCCCAACCCATTCGTTACATATGTGTCCCCCTAGTGTTGAAATGAAATCTACGCTCATGATGTCATAAATATGTGATGGTCTAAATATGCACAGGGATATGGCTTACTTGAAAAACTGAGTTAGGGGTTATTTTAACTTTCTACGAGTCAGAGACCTTTTAGCTTCTGGCACCTGGTTATGTGAGAGGGAGATGCAGATACTATCAGAGGAGGCATGAATCAAGAATTCTTGCAGCATCCGAGCCTGAAACGATCCAGTTTTCCCTGATTCTTTAGATGGAGTATCGGCATGATAGTAGATCCCAAAGTGGAAGTAATGGTCATCGGAATAGCAATCGAACAAAGGAAGGCGTTGAAACTGCTGATCAGCGGCCAGCCAATAACTAACATAAGCACTGGAGGAAGGTAAGACAAGACTGTCATCACCAGGCTGTTGATGAGGGTGTGGACGGCTCTTTGCTTCTGCGGGTGAATGTTTGTTCTGCCAGGTTCAGACTTAATTAGTTTGTGGAGGATGAGAGAATCACAGATGCCAATTATTATCACAGCTATTATAAATGGCACAATGGAAAGTATGGAGAAGTATAACTTGTAAAAAAGAAAGAATGCAACCCCAGTGGCAGCTGTTAAAGTCCAAACAATGCCGACTATCACAACCCTGGGAGTCAGACTCTTCCTCTTGTGGTAGAGGATTGGATGAACCACAGCCAGGTAACAGTCCACACAGGTACAAGCCATCAGGAGGGGTCTCCCACATGTGCTCAAGGCATAGATGAAGTTCCAAGTCGCTTCAAAGGACCAACTCCTCCAGAAAAGCTGGTTTAACAATCCCGGCGGGATGAAGAGCAAGAAGACAAAATCCATAGCGGAGACATTCAGGATGAAAACATCATTTGGTGTGAAAGGAGTTCCTCTCTTGTATCTCTGAAACATCTCCCAGAGGATGGCGGTAGATGCAGGGAGACCAAGAACAGTGCACACCATTGTCAAAACAGCCCAAACAAATCTGCCCTCTTCATGGCCTGTACACACATTAAAATCAAATTCTTCCCAGACAAATCCAGACGGGGCAGAGCTGTTGGACAGATGCTCAGACTGGTAAAGCATCTCAAGCAACATAATTGAGCGGAGTAGATTAAACACCTGAGAGACACAGAAAACTAAAATTAAACTAAATTCAGACATACACACAACATGCTGCAAACAAGTACCTGTACATGCTACACATACTGTACCTGCTTACAAGGTTTGGTAGGGATGTTTTCACCGAGGTGCTGCTGTGTCTTGTTGCCCCGAGGAATGTGTCAAACATCTGTGCAAATGTTTGTGCGTAGGCTTCAATCAAATTCATAACCTGGTGTCAATTTCAGTTTTACAAATCATATATTTATGGAAACCAGCAGACGCACGGAGTGTGGTTTAATATCCATTAACCTCTGTACATCAGAAGTGATGCAAATAACATCAGAATTTGCAAACAACATGTTGTGGAAACTCATTTATAAAACCCTGGGTGATGACCTGACATGCAAATGTTGTTTTAGCTGTTAACAGGTGGAAAAACAAAAAGTGTGTGGCAGCATAAACACCCTGTACACTACAGGCAAATCAGGTGTCAGAACGCAGATGAATGTGCTGTCATTGCTGATGAATAATACTCCGAGACTGCTGGGGTTTATCAGGGGTTACTGCGTTAAGTGAGCAATCAATGCCAGAAGTCGAGGTATGGAAAGAAGCCAGGTGTCAGGCAAAAGAGCAGCTGAGAGGAACAAGTGTTGCTTGTCATGTACACTGTTGGCACTGGCAACATTACTGATGATGTGCTTATGGGGTGCACACATCACATGATCTCCATCCACTCGAAAATGTAGAGTTGCAGAGTTACTGGTTACTGGTAAGTTACTGGTAGCCCTCTAATTACTTTCTGATCTGATTATAATTGCAGTAGGCTGTGCCTGCCACATTGAATGCTGTCACTGATATCATGTCCTTTTCTTTTTTTAGTTTCCTTGACACCTTGAGACCAACCAAATGACCATAAAGATGCACAGAAAAGACCACAGAGAGATACAAAGGCACTCCAAAGAGACACAAAATAAGTACAAAAGGACACATAATTATTTAACAGAGACACAAAATGACTACAAAGACACACGAAACAACAAAAAAGAGGCAAAACCATGTAGGAGAGGTGGTGGGGCCTTTTGCATATCTGTGCCCTGGGGTCCATTTTCTCATAATTCGCCCATGCTGGTAGGGTCTCAATATGTGCAGGCCAGGAGAGGACGGGAAAATAGTCACGGACAATCTGATTTATTTAACTGGATTCAAAAGAGATGTTAGTTTAGACTGGGGGAAAAACTTTAAACCTGAACACATCTGTATGCACAAAGGCAGCTCTGGAGCGCATCCTATGCAACGCTGCCTTCATGTGCTCCTCGTAAACTCTCCTTTCAAGAAGTTGTTTATAAGTCAAAGCTCGTTGGATAGGCAGGTTGTGGGCAGAACAATTATAAATTAACTACATTATAGCTTATCTATTAACCGTCTGTCCCTTAAGCTTCTCAGAAAGTCAAGTATCAACCCTTCGTTGCCTTCCCTTTTGTTAAAAAATACTTGCTGGGTGGTTTTTGTGTTTAGATGTGCTATAAACGACATTCACGCCGCCCTGTGAAGGCAGCACCAGCGGTCTTGATGACGCTCATCGTCGCATTATTTTTGTACCCCTGTCGCCGCCATTACTGCCAGTTTTCGCACATCTTTCAGCAGCTGCTTGCGGCTAATTTTAACATTCAGTTATTTTTTTGCCAGTAACATAAAGCTGTTACCACCGGGAAAGCGCCCCGACTACATGGACGCAACAGTTACCGAGCCTTATGCTACAGAAATACCACAACGTTAGCAGAGACGATAAATTAGCTAAGTAGCTACATTTTGTAAAGTAAGCTAGCAGAGGGGGTTGTTGCGACGCTGCTACTAATAATTTCTCATCCAGCGGTTATTTGTAGACGCTTTGAAGATGTCGCTACACGGTAAACGTAAAGAAATCTACAAGTACGAGGCGCCATGGACGGTTTACGCCATGAACTGGAGTGTCCGACCGGACAAACGGTTCCGCCTGGCGCTCGGTAGCTTTGTGGAGGAGTACAATAACAAGGTAACTTCATCTTGTCCCATGGTGCCTTTTAATGGCAGACATGACCAGTGATGGCGACGTCTTGTACACAAATCATAGATATAAGTAACTGGAAAGTCACTGTATCAATGAAAAGTAACGTTAGAATTTCAATTATCATATAAAATGTCCCCTCCAGGCCCCCTGTCAAAGCTTACTGAAAGCAACGGTTCACAATGTACACTAGTGACTAACAAACTGTAGCTAGCGTTAACTTAAATTGTAGCTACTGGGAAACACCTGGAGATACATTATGAGGATATGAAAATGATGTCTGTTCATCCTGTTTTGTATTACCTGTCTGTGTGTTTATGAAATGTTTTGTGGCGATTGTAGGCAGCAGTTTACCTTCATTACATAATTTCAATATGAATGTAAATACAGTTCCCATTGTAATACAGTGGGGGAAGTCAGTTGCTGACATTTAAAACAGATTAGCAGTTTAAGAAATAATTGTTTTGGGGTTTTTTTGTGCTAAATTTCAATTGAATTGAAATTTAAAATTTATATCTTTAATAAACAAACAAGACAAAACAATGAGAGGTAAACAATACACTTAAGTATACAATAAAGAAAAGAAAAAAATTAAATAAACACGACACTAAGACTTACAAAGGGAAGTTGCATTTACAACAGAGCAGGTTTGGTTACAGAGGAACATAATAATGGTATTTTCAGTGATAGGCCATTATAATACAATATATTACAGCAATCCATTCTGTTCAATTAGATCCCCAGATATAGCGTGACTTGCGGTCATTCATTCAATCATGTAGAACATTCGGAGTCTCTGCATCCACTGGGTCATAGTTGGTGGTTTTGCATCTTTCCAGTTCACTGTTATCATTTTCTCTGCAATCGGTAAAAGTATCCTCAGTATATACCTCTGATCCATCCAGAAGGCAAGCCAAAATCTCGACAAATAGGTTCCCAGTTTACCTGTTTATTGGCTAATGGGTGTGCACAGTGCTCAACATATTGATGCAGTCCATTTAAAATTCATTCATAACTTTTTGTACAGGCCCAGTTGAATAATATTGCAATAATAATGTGTGGTTATCACAAAATCCCACAGCACACCTGGATTGGCATCGCGGCACACCATTTGAGAACCACTGCCTTGAACTGTTCAGTTTTCTTATTACGTATGCTGCAAACTTCTGACTTTAACAACTATTAAACTCTTAATTAGTTAATAACATTTTTATTATCCATTTTCAGTTGACAGAACAGTGTTTAGCAAAGCTGGAAATACCAACTGAATTGATTCATTCATTTAGTTGCTATCAGCACAAGTGGGACCTGGACGTATGGTGGTATTGTAAAGAATTAAAAAATCTGACATGACAATAAAAACATTAAAGATACGTTTTGTGGTTATGATTAATATAATGTGTCTCGAACTGAATTATCCCATCTCAGGATCCCTAAAATCACCACCACCTGTCCCACTCTTGAGTGACTGTGCTGTTCCCCCGCTCAGTAACACTACCCTGACTCACCTAAGGTGAGTTGGTATTCTGTGTTCCCAGGTTCAGATAGTTGGTCTGGAGGAGGAGAACTCAGAGTTTGTGTGTCGAAACACTTTCGACCATCCCTACCCCACCACCAAGGTCATGTGGATTCCAGACAGCAAAGGAGCATACCCTGACCTGCTGGCCACCAGCGGAGACTACCTGAGAATCTGGAGGGTAAGAGGACCGGTCTGACCTGAAGCCATGACCTCCTGTAGTCATAGAAATATATTATAGAGACATAGTCAAATACTATGTACCAATTACTGTATACCTGTTTTCCACACTCAAAGTTTCAAGCTCATAACTTTCTGATTCTGAAAAGTAAGGTTCTAATATGCTACAGCGTTACAACAAAAAAAATTGTTTTGCTTTTTGTTTGTTTGGATAATTTTACAGACAAACATTCTGGGATGCATTGATCCCATAAATGGTACAGAGGTGTTAAACGGTCTTACAGGTTTACTACACTGGTTATTCATTTTTTATTGTTTATTATTTAATATTGTGTAAAACTGTTTTGAATGTGGACATGATGACTGCTTATGACAACTATGGTGAAGCCCATAATAGACCATGTGGTGCATGTGGATCATATGAAGTCACTAAAGTGCACAATTATAAAAATGTGTTTCTATTGTCAGGTGGGCGAGACAGAGACCCGACTGGAGTGCCTGCTCAACAATAACAAGAACTCTGATTTCTGTGCACCACTCACGTCCTTTGACTGGAACGAGGTGGACCCAAACTTGTTAGGTAAAAACTCAGTGCTGACTCTACTGGTGAATCCCTCATAGATCCTAGAAAATGATGAGATTTCAAAGTCATTATTGTTATTAGTCATTATTGTTAAAATGGAGATGACATTGTTTTTATGTTTATGTATGTTTTCTGTGCAGGTACTTCCAGTATCGACACTACCTGCACGATCTGGGGGCTGGAGACTGGACAGGTGCTGGGCAGGGTCAACTTAGTGTCTGGTCATGTCAAGACACAGCTCATTGCCCACGACAAAGAGGTAAATGTTCTGACATGATTGATCAGGCCATCAAGAATTGTAATGTGTTTAATAAAACAGTACTTATAGACATTAGTCTTAAGCCCTAATCAGACAGGATTAGTTTTACATAGGTACGTGGGGTAAAGTAATAATTACCAGAGATTTTAGTCCCGTTCGAATGTGCCATGCAAGTAATCATTACCGCACGATGTCAGCAAAGATTAACGCGACTTTCACCTTCTGTAAAAGGGTCCCGGACAATTACCTCAGGTAATACTAATCCCGTGCGAATAGACCAGCAGTAAATATGTGTGTGTAGATATTTTGTCATATCCTGTTTACAAGTGGTTTTTCGTGGATTTTCAAGCATGGAGGCTCTTGAAGAAGCACTCAGTTTTGCACTTCACAGTCGGACAAGTCCGTGTGAAACCTCAGGTACTGTGGGCCTACGACGAACACGATTCAAGTGTGTTCGAGTGTGGTACGCACAGGAAGCAACGTCATACGCACATGACAGCGGTGTGTGAAAGGATTTACCCCTCCCACTTGTGGTAGTTTTACTGATATTTCTTATCCCGTGCGAATTGGCCATTAATATTACCAACGTCCTGTGGTAAACATTACCTCACATGCCCATGTAAAACTAATCCCATCCAAATAGTGCTTTAGAGTAACTTTATCTTCTTCTAGTCAAATTCTCCTCACTCAGCTGATCCGCACTCATGGTCTGGTTGCATTGCAGGTGTATGACATCTCTTTCAGCCGAGCGGGCGGTGGCAGGGACATGTTTGCCTCAGTGGGGGCGGACGGCTCCGTCCGCATGTTTGACCTCCGTCACCTCGAACACAGCACTATCATCTATGAAGACCCCCAGCACCACCCACTGCTCCGGCTCTGCTGGAACAAGCAAGACCCCAACTACCTGGTCACTATGGCAATGGACAGCATGGAGGTAAATGCTGCTCCCTCTCTAAATACATGCTATAAAACTAAAACCTCTAAACTTCTTTTCAAATATGTTTCTGGGATTCTGAATTAAAAGTGAAAATGTAAAAAGCTTATAAGTCATGGGAAGTGTAATTTCTCACAGCATATACTGTTTTTCTATGTTTAACACATGGTACGTTTTTAAATAATGAGTCTACATGTTGGAACTGTACTGAACTTAAAAACCCCACATTAGTTTGAGACTTACAAAACTATGTCTATTGACTTAAAATATTAAATTAGCTTCTTGAAACTCAGAATGGAAGATAATTTTTACCAATTTATCGTCATCTGGAGCCCCTATTTGTCCTATTTTATTTGCTAGTTGATGTCTGTACATTTATTTTCTCATATCCTCAGGTGGTGATCTTAGATGTGCGTGTGCCCTGTACTCCGGTGGCCAGACTCAACAACCACAGGGCCTGTGTGAATGGAATCGCCTGGGCACCACACTCCTCATGTCACATCTGTACAGCAGGTATGCAGATTTTAGTGAACACAGAAGCTTGTTTGCAGGTTTAGGGCTGTGTCTAAAAATATAACAGCAACAGAATGACACGAGATCATCTCAATACAAGTGTAAACATCATTGCAGTATCTGACAATGAGCACTAGAGGGAGCCGTTCTAATGTGTGTCAATTTAACAAAGCAGTGTGACAGTAAATACACAAGTTGGAAAGTTAACTACTTGGTTAATTTGAGAAGATAATTGACAGATTAATGGACAATGAAAAGAATGATTTGTTGCACTCCTAATAGTAGAAGAAGTTACTACACTTGAAAATTAGCATACAGGGAAAAGCAGTCACCCAACAAAGAGTTGCAGACTTGATCACAAGATGCAGCAGGACTGCGTTCAGTTTGTGATGACAGATGATTGATCACATCGGATGTTGGCTTCATGTGTTTAAGCAAAGCAGAATATTAAAGACAAAAGAATAAAGTGGCAGAGGTTACCGCCTCCACTAATTTCTGAAGTTAATACTTACATACCAAGACGACTTTGTCCAAAAACCCCCTCAAGTACAGTCACGTAATACTGTGTAAAAATTCGATTACATTCAATCTATAGTTTGCACATTGCATCGGCCCTGTAGTTCAAAACACTGATGTGCTGTTAAAGCAACATTACAGATGTGGTGCTGTGTGTATTTTGTCTCTTACTTGTTTCTCCTGATGTTGCATTGATGTTCATGGTTTATGTAAGAACATGTTTAAGAATAGTTCTCAACCAGATTCAGGTCACTTACATGTGGTGTTTACTGACATTGTTTTCTTCCTGTTTAAAAAAGATAAATCAATTAAAATCAAAACTCTCTGTCTAGCGGAGGACCACCAGGCCCTAATCTGGGACATCCAGCAGATGCCGCGGGCCATTGAAGACCCTATACTGGCCTACACAGCTGAAGGAGAGATCAATAACGTCCAGTGGGCCACCACCCAGCCCGACTGGATCGCTATCTGCTACAACAACTGCCTGGAAATCCTCAGAGTCTGAGCTGCAGTCACCAAAATAAGGCAACTCAAAAACACTCTCAGTTGGATTTACAAGTTGTTTAAGGATGAAGTAACATTCAATTCCTGCTCGTATTGGGTTCACGTTGACACAGATTATGTGTGCAACGTTTTTTTTCCGACTGAGTAAGAACCGCAGCGCTTGACTTTGTGATACAAAATCAAGACGTCTTGTATCAGAAAACTAAATGGAGCGCCAAAACAAAACCGGCAGCCAAGTCTCAAGAAACTGTTTTCATGTACAGACTAAGATTCAACAGCCTTAAAGCTTTCAACACGTTGTCTCACGGACAAAAAGGCTCGTCAGTTACATGTTTTTATACACCACATGGTGCATTGTATATAGTTTTACCCACTACAACATTAACCATTCATTTTTATGAAGCAGCAACATGTAGTGTAGCCACATTTAAAAGTGGATCGAATGTGGTTTTAAGTGTCCATGTATTCAACTGTTTTTTAAACCTATATTTTATTCAACTGAATATCATTTGTATTAAGATAAACATCTCTGTTGTAACAGTTAACTAGTATTAACCATTGACCATAATACAGATTTGTTTTTGTAATTTGTGCACCAATTATTTTATTCATACCACCGTTATTTTATACAAAAATAAACAGTCCCTCACAGTCAAATCATTATACAGAAGTTTTATAGTTAGGTGACAGTTAATTTACAGTGAGGTGACATATTGATAAAAATCTATAGTACAGATGTAAAATTAGAAATGATAGGTTGAAAAGTGTATTATGACAGTTACTGTATAATACTGAGAGAATACTGCCTACATCCTCCAACATCTCTACAATAGAGAGAAACTTACATTTTTGTCAACCAGCCTAGAACACTGACATTGTATAACGAATGCTGTGAGTTCTGTTGTGATATTGAGTCCTGTTGTGAATTTCGGACTGGGGTGGGATGTGAAGACGTGGGAGGGAACAGGAGTTATTTCCTACTTGTAGGTGTTTCAGTATGGCGTCATGATGTGTGATTATTTGCTAAACATAAAGTCATAAAATCACTTGTTCACGATTCATTTTCACAAAAGTGAAGCAGCACCTCCGTCGGGTAATAATTGAATTTAAAACACAATACAAAAAAGATCACAGTGATAGGTTGACAACAGAAAAAGTGTCGCGCATCAGAGAGCAGTGACAAAATTATTGGTTTAACAATGAATTTAACAATGTACATATCTTTGTCACAATTCTTTTGTAACAAAATTCAGTAGATCAAAATGTTTTTGTGGTGGAGTTCTGTTGAAAGTTCATACCAGCCAGGAAATTGACATTGTGGGAATTGCTTTTTTGCTGTTGTCTTTTTTTGTTTGAGAATTAGATGGGAAGATTGACAATAATCTTGTGCTTGTGCCTCTCAGCCAGCAGGTGCTAGATTAGTTTAGCTTAGCTTATTTTAGCTTAGCACAAACACTGAAAATAGGGAAACAGTTGAATGGTTTTATGGGGTGTCAAATGACATGGAGAATTTCTTGGCCAGAAGTAGTTGTCAGGCAACCAGTGGAGAATCCAGGAAGTCATTCCTCCTGGTCAAAATAAGCTTTGGGGATGGCACTCACAAAATTTACTGAATCAGGATGGAGTAATAAAACATAAAGCATAAGGAGATGTAAAGAAAATTTGACTGTACAGGCCTTATCAGCAATGTCCTTTAAAAAGTGTGATAATTGTGTTGATAAATGTAATCCTGTCTCAGCATTGTATGAATTGGAAATCCTTGATCTGGATCTGTACATGTAATGATAGCTTAATCTTGGACCAGTTTCATGGCCCCTTCCAGAAGTCTTTAACTTAAGCTATGGCAGTCTATAGCCCCTTTTACACAGAGATTGCGCAAAAGGCCGCTACGAAGTCCCTTCGTTACTGGCATTTTTACGGACTTAACAACTGCAGCATCATGCCGGTCCAGTGTGTGATTTTAGGCTGCATACCGGTTGCAAAAAAGCTCACTGGCTTGACATTTAACTCAACAGCTTTGGCCTCTAGTGTGACATAACTTTCGTGTCCGCAGCGCTTCATAAACACTAACAATGGCATAACATGGTAATCAATCATTTACCGTCCCCGTTATATGGCGGCTGATCTCGTTCTTTGCTATGAGGGTAAGGAGCTCCCTCATCTAATTTTTTTCCCAGATTGCAGACATTTCCACTGCTGTTCTTCTTTGAGTTAGCTGCTAACTACTGCTAGCTGCTTTTTTCATCTCCAGCTGTGTGTCACGCATAACATCTTGTCAGAAGTCCCACCTGCTGGCTGTCCCTCAAACACAAACACTGATTCGACACTGTTACTACCTCCACTGCTGGCTTTAGGGCGAGACAACTCTGTCCCCTCATTCTGTGATTGTACCTTTTATACAGAACGGAACGGTGAAGTGGTGTAACAGTGTAAAAGTCCTTGAACAACCAGTGTAAAAGGGGCTTACCACTACTTTCAAGGTCACACTGGTTGCCATGATAACTCTGTTCCTGAAGGTGTTTAGGTGACAGGCAGCACAGGGTCTGAGAGGTGTTTCTGGATCTCTGCCAGTCCTGAGGTGATGTCCAGGTTTCCCGGCAGCGAGGGGTAGCGGAGACTACCACATAGCCTGGGGTTCTCCATGAGAGTGGATTTAGCTGATGGCTGGGCCGGCTGAGGAGTCAACCCCATGTGTGTCTCAGTTTCGGGGGTGACAGTCATGAACGAGGTGTCGTCTGATGCCAGAGTCACATGGATACCGCTGGACAGTGACTCCTGGGACTTCTTGGTGAACTGAAGGTCAGTCTGGGTAGAACTCTAGAGTAAAGAAATCACATCCACTTAAATTTTATGTCTTAGTCAAAACACTACAAAAAAAATCTCTGTTAGTTGAAGTAAGTGGTCGTCTCCATTTCTTAAGAAATGTCTCTGAAAATTCCCACGAGATGGTACGTCATAGACACACAAAGTTTTCACCAATGATTGGAAGTTGAGTGCAAATGCTGCCCAAGAAATATGACCCCAGTCGGCCTAATGGGGGGGCTATAATTAAAGGTCAACTTTGAAAACCCATAACTCCTATGCCGTTAGTCCAATTTAAATGAAACTTGGTACCAACATCCATGTTGTTATGCTTTACAAATTTGTAGAACCACAGGTCCAATTTCTACTTTTCTGCTGATAATTATTGGACCAAGCTCATCAAAAGTTTGTTAATCTCTCATTGCATTAAAAACATACTGACCAATGAACTTAAAAAGACTGTGGCTTCACACATAAATAGACTTAACTCCACAAATGTTGGGTCAATCATCATGAAACTTGCAGGATATGTCCACAAACACACCCTGAAAGTTTCAAATCATGAGTTTTCCATGATGGAAAGTGGGTTAGTTTTGTACAAATAAAAAACCTATTTAGGCTGGGCATCTATTGATGCAAGATACTACACTGATATCAGAATACAGACCCCCCCATCTAAGTAGATTTTTTTTGTTGGACATAATTTAGTCCATCTAAATGTCAGTATATTTTAGCACTGTTTAGTTGTACACATTTATCAATATAGTGTTATGATAGTCACTTTGAGAATTTTTCAGCAGTCAGGTAAAAGTCATTTGAAAAACCGCAAGGAAGTCTAGTCCCAGTCCCAGCTGTGCTTGAAGTGCAAAGAGCAAAAAAACTGTGTATCTTCATAAATCGTTGATCACAAAAAAATAATTCAACTCTGTTTGAAGTGACAGTTAGGTGTGAGGTCTCCCACAGGTTTAATCTTTGGGCTCAAGGCAAAGATTATGTTAATAAACATTTTAGGTTACATTTTTGTTAGCTTATCCAACAAATGATGAGACAACCTAACGCGAGCTGACGAGAACGCGCATCCAGCACACAAAACTCTGTATGATACCGTACCTAAGGAACCGGCTCCAGGTGAAACCCAGTGTTTTTAAGCAGTCTCGAAAGGTTCATTCAAATTGACCACTAGAGAGTGCTATAAATGCAAAAGTGGGTGTGGCGTAACACCAGTCAGACTATAAGCAGTTGACCAGTAGTGGGTGACAGCGTTACCGTAGAATGAGTGTCTGTCCAGACTAAGTCAGTCGTCATAAAACCTGTTTATCTTTAATGCAGGTGTCAGAAACTTTCAACACAGCTTTCAGCTTTGTTGGCTTGAACATTTGGTATTATTCTCTACCTGTGTTGGGGCCCGGCTGTCCATCTGTATGGGGGAAATGGGGTACATGCTGTGCAGCACTGGTGTGCCAGTCCCATACAGGCCAGGTGAGTCAGTAGGGAGGGTACTGGATGATACAGTGCTGTAAGCAGGAGGTACAGGAGCAATCTGCCTCTGGAGAAGCTGGAGAATGACGTTGATGTCGGCCGTCATGCGGGTCTCCAGTCTGGGGAATTAAGAGACAATGGCAGAGGTTAACAAGTGAAGTATCGGTAACATTATCCAATAATCTTCTCTCTAGCCAATGGAAAGGAAAAATTAAATCACATACATGAGAGACAGCAGATTTTTAAGCACTGACTTTTGGATTTGAAAACATTTTCTGAGCCAGTGATCTGACCAGCCACTCTCATTTCTTATTATACCTCTTATATGAATATATTAAAACTATCTGAGGGCATCATTGAATTCACCTGTTGAGCTGTGAGTGTAACACCTCAAGTCGAGACTCCAGCTCACTGGGCCGCTCTTCTGTGAATGGTGGTGGGTGGTATGAGTTGCGGGCGGAGGAAGATCTCCAGGCGCGACTGGAAAACTGTTGTGACTGTTGGTCTGGCCAGTATCGATACATGCCCGGCACATTCAATGATGAAGCTGAGGAAAATATAAAGACAGTAGTCGAAGTATTTAGCCATTTAATTTCGATAAAGTAATGCCCAAAATGTTCTCTATGCAACATCAACGGCTCTAGTCAGTCATGGCGTGTTTAAAACCCCACTCTGTATGTCCTTCCCGGACAGACTTCAATTAAGACTCGTACTTACCTTGGTGGCCGCGGTCATACACTGCGTCCCTCCCTACTGAGGTGCCACTCGGGGGGAGCAGCTGCACTACAGAGGGGGAGTAGTCCCTCCTGGAATCCTCTGGAGGGTAAAGCTCTACTTTGGCACCGTGGGCATGAGGCTTAGCCAGGTCTTCACTTGACTGGGAACACGGGGTGTCACAGCTACAGCGGTCATCCCAGTGGGCCTGAGTAGGTGAGTGACGATGACGGCAGGATTGAAGGGGGTACGAGTCTTCATGATCGATCCCATCTGTTGACAAGAAAGCTTCAGTTACTCTTTGATACTCTTGGTAATATTTTCACATCAGTCCGGTTTAGGTTACCAGTCAAAACAATGCCTGTACACTTTTAAGTTCTTCTGTCAGATTACCAGGGTAGAGGATTATCACACTGATTACCAAGCAGACTTTAACTCAGGACATTTCTATTACAACTTTCCAAGAACCTGTATACAAAGATTGACAGCCAGTTAGTGAAAGAGTTGTGTGCCATATAACTCACCTGGCCTGATTCGGCAGTCCAGAGAGTGGATTCTGTGTCTCGGCTTGTGGCGGTACCCACAGTCGTCCCCAGAATCATCAGTTGTTGTTGTTATTATTGGTGGTACTTGATCAGCCTGATGAACAAAGAAAGAAACAGTTTCTTTGGCTTTACAGGCCTACAACAGCAATCTTGTCTGCTTCAGCACAGAAGGAAATCTACAGGCAGAAATCCAAAGACGGAAACCCCTCTTGGGTGGTTGAGGATACAATAGGAAACATCAGCTGTAAAAGGAGAATGACTTTTTAGGAATTATTTTGCAAGATGGCAGAGATGGTGAATTACACGCAAGAACGTTCTCCAGCCAAATGTAAACCAGGGATTTTGCGGTTAATAATCCTAACTAACTAACAAGAGTACTCCAGTACTCATTTGGATGTCACTATCAACTCAATGTATAGAGTACTTGCTGCCCCCCTCCCACATGAACATTACTTGTATAAATTTTTTACCATTTAAAATGGGAATAAACTTATTTTATTATAGGACTGTGTGCAGTGTATATCTTCACTCTTCACTCCTTGCTGTCGCTCTTTCTGTTAGTCATGACATTACCGTTAAGGGAATGTGAGCTCCGCTCCAGAGACTTTCCACATCCACATATGACATGCAAGGTACCCTGAGTGCACCAGTTGTTGACGTTCTGGGACACCATGTCAAGTTCTGCCTGGTACATGCATTGTCTTCTTTCAAGATAGACTTCTGTTTTCACAGGAAATGTACTGTTTACATACAGTCTCTTTCAAAATAAACGCAATACATCAGTACAACACCATGAAGTGACATGTTTTTCCTTCAACAACAAAAGCATGTGGTTGTGTTTAGGAATGAAGAACAGGGTTTGACTTTAGAATCTTACGGGATGCGCACAGCGCACTGTCGAATGAAAGTCGATGTTTGTTGGATCCATCCACCACCCCTCCCGCCTGATCCCCTTGGACTTTCGCCTTAGCTTTTGTCCTTGTCCTGCCATGTTTTCCTGACCCCACCAGGTGCCGTTAAACTGTAATGGCAATCGGTTGCGTATCATGCCGACATTAGAGGACACCTTTTTTCGTTGGTTTCTGACGCTGTAAGTCACTGCCCAAGCGCCAGATTTCGACAACATCGGAGTGAGACCAGGCTTCCGGGGAACAGTTGCTGAGAGTCCGCCTACCACACATGCACAATTGCAGGGCTTACTGTTGGCATCACACAGCTAACATTAATGGTTAACAGGTTTAACAACAGAGTCAATTGTTTCGGTGTCTCTGTGATCTGTTGGGACTGTTTAAGTCCTCGGTGTAGGATGTTGGCTGCTGCTGCTGTGTGCTCAAGATACCAGGCAGACGGTGGACTTTGGGGAGAGAGGCTCATAGACGGTTCTTCAGGACTGTGTCTATCCTAATTGCAGCGACAGAACTTATTTTTTCTTACGTGAACTTTCAATTGGTTTTATAGAAAAATTGAAGCCTGGTTACTCAATAAATTAATTTCACATTGCAATTGTTTTCCATCGTCGGCCAATTTACAATTCTGTTCTTACATATGTAAGATTTTTTTTTTTTTTAAATATGAAAGTTACTTAAAATGCCCATCCCCACTGCCAACATACATCTCTCAGGTCAAACGTTATCTTGAGGTTCCTCCAGAAGTTGTCTGCAAAGCTTGGGTAGATATCCAGGACCTCCAGCAGGTCGTCCCTCAGGATGCGGTGCAGGTCACAGTAGGTGATGGTGAGTACATCTGAATTGGACTTCCCCGGCTCATCATACAGGTGGATGGGCTCTCCAAAGGTGTCATTCTTTTCTGTTAGAGCATGAATATTTCTTATTTCCTTATCACTTCATCTTTGGAGCATTTTTGAGACATCACAGTCATATTGTCTATAATTAGATACCTAATATGGCGACCACCACATCGTCCCTGATGACCTGGATGGAACCGCGTGAGATGAAGAAGAGAGAATCCAGCATGTCTCCGTAGTGGATCAGAGTATCTCCTGGAGGAGCATGGACTGTCTTAAACCTCATACCCAAGGCGCGCAGACAGGCTTGACTGCCTCCATGGAAAGCCTTGCTGTTCTGTAGCAGAGATCTGTTCAAGTGCAAACAGATGTCTGCCTGCAAAGACTCTGGAAATCCCTTCAGCACCTGAATATGGGAAGACAAGACCATCAACATACTAAGGATCAGAGTTGAAACGGGGATACTGAACAACCTTGACAGCTGTTACAGGTTAAAGTGGGACAATAACACCTAATCCTGTAACCTTCTACATACAGCATTCATGTCGATGCCATTTGTGTAGGACCAGGCATGCTGGAAGTACTCCTCTAGCCTTTGGCGAAGGCAGCCTGGGATTTGGTGGAATCTGATGAACTCTTTGACCCGCAACATCTGGGTGTGGTAGCGGGTCGTACCAGAGTACAGCCGCTGGATGATGGCTGAGACATTTCCAAATATGCTGGCATACATGAGAGCTGAGACAGAAGAAGCAACGAGGACACACAGATTATTCTGACTATTGTGGAATATTAGTTGTTAATGTTTAATATGCTCAAAAGGGGGTTGTGACAACAGGTTAATATCCTGTAAGGGACTGTATGAAAGTTACTAGAGGGGGGGTGGGCCTTTCCTTGCAGATTAAATCTGTGTCTTACCATTGTGTTGCAAAAATGCAATGCAGGAATATAGAAAATCTGCATGCTAAATTTCGGCATGACAACTATGCACAGAGGGTCTTTTGTCAAAAGAATAAATAAAATTGAAAAATAAATAGATATAAATGTGTATGTAAATAGTGCCTGTGTCCACTCCACACAACAAAAACCTAACCCGACAGAAAATGTCTAAGAGGCTAATGTCATCTACACATAAATAACTAATTGGACCCCAAATGTGATGCTAACGCTAGTTGTTGTGGCTAGCCCTGTTCCATGACGAACATAAAACATTAGCAAGTGCATATCAGCTACATTACCATTTTCATCATAACCCAGCCGAAGCAGAAGCCAAATTCACGAGACATTCCTGCATTTTGGCAGCAAGCTAGCTATGACATCAGTTGGAACAAAGGCTTTTATTTGCCAAATGTCAATTTCCGCAATTCCGCAGGTCGAAAGTAGTTTCCATTACAAGTTTCCATGTGAATTTTAAAAATCAGTGCTTTGCGTGAAACAGCTTTAATGGTAAAAAAAATAATAATAAAAATGAAAAAACAAATAATGAAAACTCTTGTTGGAGGATTTTGCAGTTTTTTTCCTTTAATTGAAAGGCTCAGACCTGCCTGCCCACCCAAATAATATTCATACAGTCCCTAACAGTGTTATTTAACTCACAGCCAATGACCATGACGCAGATGGAGAAGATCTTTTCTGAGTTGGTGTTTGGAGAGACGTTACCGAACCCCACGCTCGTCAAACTGCTCAAGGTGAAGTAAAGAGCGGTGACGTACTTGTCCTTGACTGATGGACCGGAGGAGGAGTCGCTGTCGTTGTACGACTTGCCCAGCTGTTCAGCCAGGTTGTCCAGCCAGCCAGTCTCCGTGTACGGCCTCTCCACAAAGCCAATAGCGTACCAAATGCAGGCGAGCCAATGGGCGATGAGCACAAAGGTGCACATGAGCAAGAAGAGGACGGCAGCCCCATATTCAGAATATCGGTCCAGCTTTCTTGCCACACGGACCAGTCGCAGCAGCCGAGCTGTTTTCAGCAGGCTTGTTAAGGTTGCCATCTTTGGTATCCGTTAATGACAGGGGAGAGGATGTTAGGCAGGGAAACTTTAGCAACTTAGAGAACTTATAGAAGAAGAAGTTTAGATACTTTAGGACATTACAGTTATATCAAAGATATTAGATTACCTCTAAAATGACTTAGAATCAACACAAACAATGTGAACTTGTGTTCTTGTGAAAAAAAATCTTATACTTTGCAGAGTTCTTACCTCATCAGAGCCAGATCTGAAAATGAGAAGGTCAAATGGAATCGCTGCGAACAGATCAATAGGGAACCAGCCTTTGATATAGTGCTTGGCAATCCGGCTCGGTTGTGTGACCACCTCGTCATTTTGGTCCACGTACGTCGTGCGAAGGTTAATGACTATATCAACAATAAACAGAACGTCTACTAATAGGTCCGCCACATTAAGGGGGTCACATGTGTAGCCGCAACTCCTTTGACGTAAATCCCCGTGTTCATCCAGGAGGAAGGCAGCCGAGTAAGGAGTGAACACAGCTGTGTAGAGGACCAGGAGGAGAATAATCCAGTCCCAAAATGCCTTGAAGGGGCTGTAGTGAAGCAAGATCCACCATGTTGTCTCTGGCACCTGGAGTTTGTATTCAGGCAGCACGTCAGACTCCAAAGAAAGTACCTAAACATAAAGAATGCATCAGTAAGCAATGATTCTCACATATGAAAATAAACCTTTAGTCTTCCTTCAATTATGTACCGTCCTATCCTTCTGTCCTGTATCTAATCTTTTGCTTTAAAAGGAAAACAAGTACACAACAAGTCTCTGAACTAATACGAACCAACAGACCTTTTTAGAAGACGTAGTGTTTTGATCCAGTTCTGGTTGGAGGCTGCATGCTCTGGCTTTGAGACCATGTAGGTCCAACAAATCCTTGACCATCCTGAGATAAGTGACTCTCAGCAGAGTTGAGACTTGGGTTAAGACGACATCCAAATACAGTAGTGTGATTGTTTCCAGTTGTTAGAAAGATAAAGCAATAGTGTGCTTTCAACAACCATGCAAGAATGGACTGAATGTTGGATGCTGTTGAGCTGGAGGGCTGTGATGATGATGTGTGGCGTCACAACTGAGCTGATATGCTGCTACAGTCCTCGTGTTCTCTTTAACCCAATTTCACATTAGCACTTTTAGCCTTGATGATCCTCACTGACATCAGAGACAGATAGATCTGTTTACCAGTTACATAGATAAGTAGTTAGATATATACAGTATATAGATGGACAGGTGGACAGGAATCAACAAGTGACCCCGTGCAGGAAGGTCACAGGTTGTTGCAAACACTTGCAGTTGTTTAATATCCATCCCACACCATCCCACAGAGGCAGTGATGCAGAATGCAGAGCCTCAGGGCTCCAGCAGTAAGTACAGTAGGCCTCAACTGTGGCTCAATGGAACTTTGCTTTTCACAACCAGAAGGAAAACAACCCAGCCACCAAACCAAATACTGATTTTTCCACCAGTGGGTTAATTAACAGCGATCTTCTACCACAGCAACTTTTTTATGAGCCTCAAAACACAGGATAAATTCATAATTTTTCAACCTGGATTGTATTGTCCTATTTTTTTTTTTTTTTGAGTCTGTGGGACTAATGAGAATAACAGCTTTTGAAACTGGTCCAGTATTGAGCAACGGGGCTGCAGCCAGCAGCGACTGCAGTGTAACAACTCTGGGCATTTGTACACTGTCAGTTTACAGCCATTAAAAGTGCTTTTGATGTCACTGATAGGCTCAGATTGTTATTCTTAGTGTCTGACAACATTATGGAAAGGATCCCTGCATAGATAAACCTTTTTGTTAAGGAATAAGATCCTTTTGGTTTAACCAGAAACAGCCCTGAAATTGATATCGCTAACCCACCAGATTCCATTTAAATTAATGGTAATTTTAGCCTGTATAGAACCAGCATATTTGTACATCTGTCTGGGTGAATTTGAGGTTTATTTCAACCAAACAAGAGTTGGTGAATGTTGGAACAGTGGAAAGACAAACCAAGACAGTTTTGTGAGTTTTATTTTGTTTATGTCAGCTATGAACAAAGTGTTTTTTTTTATGATAAAATTACTGTTTATTTGAATGCAGTTTGGTGGGTTTGGTGATAGCGATTTCAAGGCTGTTTCTGGTTAAACAAAAAGGTCTGTCTCTGTAGGGATCCTTTCCATAATGTTGTCAGGCACTTGCAATAATAATCTGAGCCTGTCCGTGGCAAAAGCAGCACTTTTATTGGATGGAAATTGATGGTGCATAATTGCCCCTTGTAGTTATGTTGCAGCCTGTCTTGCGGCTGCTGGCTGCAGCGCTCTCACTCAATACTGGACTAATTTCAAAAACTGTTTTTCCCATTAGTCGCCTGCATTAGCACCAGTTACCCTTTCGTGTGAGCTCTTGAAGGTGGCAAGCAGTGAACACATCGTGGGGCATTTGAAATTTGGTGTTCATGGGACTCCCCAGCTCTCAGTCCATGTCAGGTTCTCACCCCCCCGCCCCCCATACCTGTGTGACCTTCTCTGTGACGTTCTGAGAGCGGTCCTTCACCTTGGATGGGCTTAGAAGCTCCATTCTGGGAGTCGGAGGCGAGCGGCATTCGGGGCCCCTGCTGGCTGGTCCCCCACTCTTCATAAGGTCTGAGTCAGCCATGGAGCTCTGCTGGCCTGCAGGTGATCGGAAAACACATTTTTATTTATATTCATGCCAAAGAGATCTTAAACAATCTTTGTTTTTACAGGTTTTTAAATCTTGTTTTGTCCTTTATTCTTCCTTTGCTGTTAAGGACATTACTACTATTACTACAATTATAGTATTTAGTAACAGTGTTAACTACATCGCTGTACTCATGAGGTAGTTTTCTACTGGACTTATATTGAGGATTCCTTCAACTTTAAAATTCACTTTTGTATTTTCTATTCTTTAATTTGCCTTGGAAAATCTCAACATGAATGCAATGAAAGGAGCTACTCAGTGAAGTTTAATGTCCTGTACCCCCCCATAACAAATTCCTCTCTGCTCTGATTTCCCAGAATGCACATCTATCTGTGCCCCTCCCAAAAAACTCTGCCCTTAAATAAAGGATAGTCTCAATACTTGCCTCACAGGTTAGCTAGCTAGGAGAAAAATCTCTCTGCTCTTTCTAGGGTCAAATCTTCAACCAAGTTTAACTGAGAATAAATAAACATACATACCTGATTTGAAACCAGAATCTCAGATCCTTCTTGACCATTACGCAGCCATGACTCAGATATCCATCCTTGAGGACACTTTTTGTACAAGAGTTAAAAACACACTCACTCTCCTCTTTTGTGGTTCATATTTAGACAAAACAAATGTACTTCTTTCATCCAGATGTCGATGTTGAACCCTCCACTGTGGCACAGGGCAGAGGACTGGCCCGCAGGTCGCATGTTGCCACGCAGCATTCACAGACACTGGAAACCAATCAATGCCATGCTATAGCTAAGAGGAGCTGACAGGGAAATCAATGCTGAGCATTGATAAACAGAGCAAATGGGCTCGGAGCCATTACACTGGACTTCTCCGTTAATATCACATTACCATTTCAGAGTTCTTGTGTGTGCAGTTCAGTTTGGTGGTGTGGGTCTAAAATATATTTCAGGCTGTGACATACATGACACTGGTTTAAAAAACAAAATCAGCCAGCTGAAGGTATAGTGCCCACTCAATGTGTTCCGTGCATACTGTTAAGTGTGGATCTTATTGACTGCAATGCTGTTGACACCACAGTTATATGAGGGGGTAATGACCTGTGATGACATTGGCTCAAAATGTCCTTCAGCTGCAACCTTCAGCCATCTGCATTCTTTTTTTCCATATGGTATTGTAATATTAAGTGTTTAGAAAATGTATGCGTTACATCCCTTAAATGTTCCCTTAAATGTAGGAGGCTGTTTTTACATTCATCAACTGAAGAGGAAAAGTTCTGTGTTCATCTTTGAAATTATACAATGCAGGATTTTTCCCAAATTCAATGTATAGACTCATACAGAAGTAATCCCTCTCAATAATCACTTATGGTCCACCAGAAGTGTGTGGCGGTTCATCTGTAGACACTTTTTAAAAGAATGTTCTTATTCATTCATTCATTCAAACCTTTACTTAACAACAATAGCAATAAATGATCGCTAAAAGTAGAAATACAGGGTGATAAACATGCTACGGTGTAGATGTATTGTTAAAAGCATTTACACTCAAAACAAGATCAGAAATCAGAAATAAGGCATTTAAACAGCCATAAAGGTGGCAGAGTGTCCAAGTTGAAGGTCTTTTGCAGGTTATTCTTTGTGTAAGGTGCACTGTAACAGAATGATATTCTTCCTAGTTAAATTCTGATTTATTTTATTTCACTTAATTGTATTTTATTTTATTTTCATCTTAAATTTAAAACCAACAAACCTTATCTCACATGGTACTGATTTCCAATAATTTGTAGCTCTAACAGAGAAGGGATTAAGGGAGTGTGAAGCAACAGCTTATTCTGTGAACAAGTACCAAGATGATGTGAGGTCAGAGCCAAATATGGCCAGCTGACCTTTTAGTAAAGCTGGCAGTGATGGGTGCTGTAAGAGTCACCTGTTATGAACCTTCGGGTTGAGTGGTGGACCGCATCCAGTGATTTTAGTGTAGGCAGCAGCTTTTCCGCATATAATATCCCCATGATCCCAAAAACCTTTTCTATGTTCAAAAGGAAAACAGCTCTTATGGAAAGCATAAGAGAAACACAGAAAGCCAAGTATTGTCGTTAATTTCAATATGGTGCTTAAAATTAAGATTGTCCTCCAGCTAGATACCAAGGTATTTATACTGTTCTACTCTCTCTATGGATGTACCATTTACAGCATCCTTTTTTTTTGTCTGAGTTCACTACTAGCTTGTGGATATGTTATTTAAGTTGGAGCGAATCAAAAGACGATTGTAGACATTCAATGGCTCATTGTGCAGATGTTGCAGATCACTACAAAACAGTGTCATCCACATACCAATGAAATGTAAAGGATTCAGAGGGGAGAGGGGCAATATCATTTATGTAAACTGAAAATAATATTGGCCCTAACACTGAGCCATGTGGGACACATTTAAAAGATTGGAATCAACACCACCCATCTTTACACACTGCAGTCTATTAGAGATGTAGTTTTCAAACCACAGGCAGCTGACAGAATCAAAACCAATATGGGGAACATTTCTTTAAAAGTAGCAAATGGTCAACTGTGTCAAATGCCTCAGACAAATCTATAAACAGAGACATTTTACCCCAGTTTCCAACAACACTTTCAGTATGGTACCTTTGGAACCAAAAGTAACCCTTCAGATATGGTACCTAGACCCTAGGTCCGCTTAGCGTTTCCACCACAAACAGTCACTCACTGCTCCGTCCAGCACTGTTTTTCCTCATTACTTGTGATACAGATGGAAGTCCGCACCTTGTTTAATTCACAGAACGAGGCTGCATGCCAACATTTTCGGAACAAAATAGAACAGGCTGCAGTGAGAGTCTCTCTCCTTAGGATATTTAAAAATAATGGGTTTGTGCATTTAGTCCTTCTAAGGCAAGCTCGGGGGTTTGGTGTTGCCAGAACCCACAGGAACAATGCTCTGTGGTGATTTTTTTTTTTTCTCTGAGAGAGGATTGGGATATAGGTAGTTCACATAACCCGGTCGAAATAATTCTATATAAAGGCTTGAAGATCCACTCATTACTAAAAGTGCATGTCATATAAAAACTAAAGTAATGGTCAAAGTGTTGATGGATTCATGTCATCAGCTCATGCATTGAGTAACATTACAAGTTAACATTCCACCTTAAAAGTCGCCGGCAGTCGGCTCAGTGAATCAAGTTAGGACAGTGTCTTAGGCTGTGTCTGTCTGAAGCTTGATGAGAAGGTATTACTCAGGTTATCCTGATGTTCAAGGCTATGATTCTTTTGATTTGTAGTGGTTTTAAAAAGATGTCCAGAGGCAGCAAAATGACTGTTTAAAGGGCCACTGTGTAAAATGGGTTGAAAACTGTTGAAAACAGTGACATCAGTGGTCAAATTCTAGATTGCAGGGCTCACTCGCTCACCCCTCCCGTCGGGTAAATGACGGTGGCCTCATAGGGACAAAAAGCCTTGTGCAGACACGAGTTTTTCAGGAGTAGGTCTATCTAGCGACAAGGTGAATGTTTATTTAGAAATCTAAACCATGTTACGATATTGTAATGAATCACTCACGAGCAGGAGACCAGAGTAGCGTTCGGGAAAAAGGCCAGTTTATTTGAGCACTCCAAAAACT
>NC_065518.1:19663963-19744786 GCF_006386435.1 Epinephelus moara | reverse complement strand
AAACGCGTTCTCTGGCTGGCTGGATTGTTCGCTCGGTCTGCCGTACATACATGGCGGCGCAAGATGGCAACCTCTCTAAAGCAAGGCCCTTGCTACATATATATATATATAAAAGCATAATTATAAGGCTACAAAAACCAAATGAATTTTAGTTTATAGCGATTATACACTTATATAAACATATTAATGGGTAGAATATTCAGATTAAGATTCAGATTTGACAATAAACCATGCCAGATAATTGATTTAACAACCTTCCAGAATGTGCTTTGATCATGAGAGGAGCTGGTAAAAAGCGAGTAAAGAGTAGTCTGACTAGTCTGACTCAGCAGCAGTACAACGGGTCTGAAGTTGGTTGAACAAAAGTCAATAGGAGGGCTTTTAAGACCGCCTCGCTTGAGCCCGAGCTTTATTTTTGGATCAGCTACATCTGCAGTAAACCATGGACTTGACATAGCTTTTTTCCTGTATTTCTTAAAAGTAGCATGTTTATCAACAACTGAATGAAAAACACAACTCTGATGCAGGCAACAAGACAATGATCACTTATGCCAGGGTCAAATACACCACTGAAGATGTATTAGTCAGTTTTATTACAGAGAATAACATCAATTAGGCGTGATATCATGTGGGTTCAAAAATGAATTGTGTCAGACTCATACCATTAAAATATCTTTGATCTTGTTTGATACAGATGATAACCAATCAAGGTTGAGGTCACCCAAGATGACTTTCTCAGACTATAAAAAAGGTGACAGCAGATCGGCCAAATAAACCAAGGCCTCAGCTGGGTTTGATGGGTATCTGTAGACACCTACGACTATGAGGGTATTATTGTGACCAAGATCAACTTTCAGAGCAATAAAATCAATTAATAGTGAAATACCCTTTAAAACTGCAACTGGAAGTCACACCACCTCCTCTACCCACACTGTCAATTCAGAAAGTGAGACAAAGAAGAGTAATTAATGACCGGTATTTAGTACGAAGCTGTTGAGGAATGAGTGGCGGTCAGTCAGTGATGTGAGTAGTATTATTATTGGCTTTCACTTTCACTAGCGATACTGTTAACAAATAGAAACAATTCCTTCATAGTATACCTTTAAATCTAAAATCCCACATTGAGACGTGTATGACATCATAACTAGTTTGTAAGCCAATCACAATCCAATATGTGACCTACTGTGATGTAAAAACTTGCTCCATCCTCCAGTGCACATACACTGAGAATGGACTTTTCAGTAAAGTAGGAGACGCTTTTATCAATATTTAAATCTCTGAAATGGAAAGAATATTTGCAAAGATTAGAACATAGAAGGAGAAGATAAAGAAGTCATAACATTTTAATCCATTAAAAAAGTGCGCAACAAAGTGGAGTGACACAGGAAAAAAGTATTGAACATGTCAGCTGAAGTGTATTTAATAATTGGAGAAGCTTTTTTTTTTGGTGCAAAATTAACACAGTGTGTATGTATATGCTACAAGGGTAGATAGGTGATGTTAATAAATGGAGCCCAACATCTGTGACATGAATTAGTTTAGTTGTTTTTTTTAAAGCTATTTGTCTTTCTATTGAAATGTACTGAGAGAGTAGATAATGCCACTGGGATGTTGAAAGGTTGTTTCTGTCTTTCCAATTCAGTAAAATTGTCTTTTTAGCGATTGTTAGGGCAACCAGTACGGGTTGTTAATGTTTCAGTGGCAGTTAAACTGGTAAGAGATCACTTAGCAGACATACAGAGGGAGAGACTGGAATACTGTGGCAGATGGTTGAGGATGTTTTGTGTGTTGTGTTTGTCCAAAATATTTGAATGGGGGGCAAAGCCAGGCAGCATGAAAAGTAATCATCAGCGGTGTTTGATGTGTCACTGTCTGTAAGTCCCATTTTGTGTGGTTTATATTGTGTCAGGTATACTCTGTGTTGTATTGAATAAGTTGCAGTTTAGAGTTTTGGAGTTTCTCTTGTCATGGCACCAGCAGAATCCAAATTACCAATGTAAAGATGAAGCCATGTATCGGAAAATTCTTGCGAAGAATCTGTTGCCATCCACCAGGACAGTGAGGATAAGATGACAAAAGAGACTCTTAACTGGTTCCAGAGGATGCTAATAAAGGTGTTTGAATGACCCAGTCAATCACCAGACTTAAACCTGATGAGACGTTTGTGGAAGAAGCTGAAGATCAAGAATCAGTAGCGGGCCTCCCTAGAATCTTCTAGATTTAAAGACTGTGTGGAAGAAGGGACCAAAATCCCATCAGAACACGGTAAGATATACAGGAAGCATCTTAAAAGCTGGCATTGCAAACAAAAGCTTCTCCTTCAATTACTAAATACATTTTAATTAGAATGTTCAGTACATTTCCTGTCTCATTCCACTTAATTGCACATAACTTTTTAATGGATTAAGGTGTTGTGATTTTTTTTATCAGTGTAGTTTTATTGCACTAGTATCAATGTCTGGTATAAATTTAATGCCAGTAGCTGCATTGGAAATATGTTTACTGAAAGAAAAAAAAAATGTTGACGTGTTGAATACTTATATCCCCATTTGTATGGATCTTTATATGACGATGTATTTTAAATTGATCCTTTATAAACATTGCTTCCTTCCACTACTAATAAAAGTGGCATTTCACTTTGATAGAACATTTAATTTCTCCTTGATCCAATGAATGATAGTACTTTTTAACCAACTTTAAAGACCTACTTCGCAAATTGTGTTCCTACAGCGTCTACCAACAAAATAAATGCAGACTGAAGAAGCTAGTTTGTAAAAAGGCATGGCTCCTATTTGCTTGAGTCTGGCACTTAATGAACTTCACTCTGATAATAAAAAATATTAGGAAATATCACTTTATATCTTAACAAGGACCACATGTTCATTTTGCTTCCAAGTCCCACACAGGGAGCATCAAAATGGCCGATACACTCATATTTTCTTACTGATAATAATGATGAGCAGTGTGACACATTTTAACAAGCAGTACAGGTTCATTCTCTGTGAAATCAAATATTCCACATAAGATTTTCAGTGTCCACCAAGTGTCCAGGAATCATGCTCAGCTGTCAGTCTGGATGTTGTCCCATACTCGGACTACGTCTGGATAGTCATTGAGGGCTTCTATCAGCGTTGAAGCAGCATCTAGCTGATCCTGGTCCAGAGACAAGAGGGTGCGGGGAACATAGTCCAGCCCAGCAGATGTAATCTGCATCCCCAGCTCCTCCAGTGAGGCTCGCACTTTCCTCAAGTCTGTCATGTCACAAATAAACTGAGGACAGAGGAACATATCAAACTATTAGTTAAACTGTGGTGCAGCTACAATTATTATTTTCATGATTGTTTATTTTTAAAGGTGAGAAAATAGTGAAAAATTTGTGGATCCAATCACAAGTCCTAAACTCAAGATAGATATGTAATTTTAAATAAATAAATAAAATTAAATTAAAAAAATATATAAAAAAGAAAGATATAAAAATATTTTAAAAATCTTATTTTATCCGAAAATTTTATTAAAAAAAAATAATGTTTGGCATTTTTTCTGAATAAATGACTGAAACAATTTAACAGACATCTACAGCAGGGACACGTTCCCTCATGCGTCTGCACTGCTCTCCTTCATGTCTGACCTGCAGGACGGGCTGCTCCTCCTCATCCTTGGTCTCTTGGACATCTTCAGCTCCCGCCTCGATGGCCAGCTCCAAAGCTCGCTCCGTCAAGACGTTCTGACCCGGCACCACCACCACCCCCCTCCTGCTGAAGTTGTGATGGGCTCCGTCTGACAGCGCCGCTCTGTGGGTGAGTACAGAATTACGCCTCTGTGAGATCATCATACACTAAAAACCATGATGTGATAATTTCTGTTTGACATAAACCACAATTTTAATTTTAATATGTATTTTCTCATGTCTACAGTATTTTAGCTGTGCTTTTTGCTGCCTTTCATAAATTGTTTGCGTTTGAGCCAGCAGCTTCTTGGTCACAACGTAAGTGTTTGTACAGGGACATCTAGTGGCACCCAACCTCCATTATCAGTTACTACCAATTACTGCATTGTTCCCCAATATTGTCTGGCCTCTTGATCTTCAATGTCAAACAGATACAGTTAAAGGGACAGTTCACCCCCAAATCAAAAATACATATATGTCCTCAGACCTGTAGGGCTATTTATCTAGCTTGTTTTGGTGTGAGTTGCAGAATGTGTATTTTTCATTTTGGGGTGAACTGTCCCTTTAACTCTATGGTTTAACCATCAGTGGTGTGGTGGTGAAAGCACATGAATTATCTGTGTTTGAGTATTTCAGCGACACAGCAGAGTAAGATCATAGAAAGCCAGTCCTGACCTGTTCTTGATAAGCAGGCGTTTGATATCCTGGTGGCTGCGTGGGTGGTTGTCAGTCAGGACCTCAATGAGCAGCAGACATCCACCGGGCCCCCGAGCTCCAAATATGTGCTGGGATGCCGGTTTAGTCTTCTCCTGCAGAGCCGACAGAAAGGACACATTAAACCCATGGTTTCCATTTTTTATTATAACACTGGTAAAGTCATATGGTAATATATAGACCTGCTCCATGTACAGACAGATGACGCATGAGGGAATATTTGAGAGGAATGAGGTTAATCCCTCTATTAGCTTTTCAGAGAATCTATACTAATGAGCAATGACCTGCTGTCATTGTTGCTGTCCTGGGGGATCTCCTCCCAGACCTGGACCAGGGTATTAGTGAGCTCCTGGACGGTCTGCGGCTGTACTTGGCGGTGTCGGATGCACTGGTACACAACATCCCATAGGTGCTCAATTGGATTTGGGTCAAGGGAACAAGAGGGCCAGTCAATGGCATCAGTGCCTTCGTCATCCAGGAACTGCCTACACACTCTGGCCACATGACGCCGCGCACTGTCCTGCACCAGGAGGAACCCAGGGCCCACTGCGCCAGCGTGAGGACTGACAATCCCTCTGAGGATTTCATCCTGGTACCTAACGGCAGTAAGGGTACGGCTGGCTATGACATGGAGGTCTGTGTGACCCTCCAAGGATAGGCCTACCCAGACCACCACTGACCCACCACCAAACCAGTCATGCTGGATGATGTTGCAGGCAGCATAACAGTCACCATGGCGTCTCCAGACTCTTACATGCCTGTCACATAAGCTCAGTGTGAACCTGCTCTCATCTGTGAAGAGAACAGGGTGCCAGTGGTGGACCTGCCAGTTCTGGTGTTCTCTGGTGAATGCCAGTTGAGATACACAGTGCTGGGCTGTGAGCACAGGTCCCACTAGAGGACGTCAGGACCCTCATGCCACTGTTTCTGACAGTTTGGTCAGAAACATGCACACCTGTAGCCTGCTGGAGGTCATTTTGTAGGGCTCCGACAGTGCTCCTCCTGTTCCTGCTCACCCAAAGGAGCAGATACTGGACCTGTTGCTGGGTTGATGCCTTTCTATGGCCCTGTCCAGCTCTCCACATGTAACAGTCAGTCTGATTGGGCTGCAGGTACCGCCTCATGCTACCAGAACACAAAACTAGAGAAGAATCAGTCAGGAAGGATAAGGAGAGAGCAATTGTCTGTGGCCACCACATGCAAAACCATTCCCTTTTTGGGAGTTGTCTTGCTTTTGCCTCTCCAGTGCACCTGTTGTCACTGTCATTTGCACCAAAGCAAATACAATCACAATATCATGTTATCAACCTACCGCACTCTTTATAGCAGCATCTATGGAGGCTTTAGGCATGTTCTTACTCCTGCACTGCTCCAGTACGTGGGCTAAGTTTATATTCAGGTCTGGGTTGGATCCACCCTCTGCAAAAGAAACCACCATTGAAATTATGTGTAGCTGACGTGAAAACACTCCTTCATTTAAATAGTGTTATTGTCTTTCAGCCAGTTGTTTAATCTCACCTTTCACAGCTATTTTTATCATCATCGCAAACTTCATAAAGATCTTGCCCCTCGCCTCATCCTTGGGTCCCTTGATGTGCCTCACCTTTGACCACTTGTTGTGACCGGCACATAAGGCGGAGCACAGCTGCAGCGTCCTGACAGGAGCGGTCCTCCAAGGCGAGTACAACACGCACGAAGCCGGCGGGAGGACGCACTCCACCGGGGCCGGTAACCTGCCTGAGGTCGCGGCCAGTGTCCGGGGGCGCAGGGTCCGGAGAGCTCTAAGCACCGCCGCCCCCGTCATGCCCTTCACACACACACACACACACACACACAACCCGTGTTAATGAATGCAGTGTAACATGCTGTACATGAGGAGGAACGTGTTCAGCAGCCAAACTATGAGCCTCCGTCTGCAGATAAGGCCTTTAACTTTAGAAAACATTCATATTTTTATCGATAAATAAATTAAACAGCCTGAAACTTCCTAACTTACAGTTCTGACAAGTCAGGAGAACACGCAGCTTCAGCTGTCCTTGTTGTGGGACTAGCACTTCCTGATTGCGGCGTCAGAACGTGACGTCAGAAATTAGCCCTTCAAAATAAATGCAAAGCAACAAACGGCAGTTTTGTACATGGTAATGAAAACGTAATATAATCCTAAATGACACTCAATATTACATTATATTATATTATATTATATTATATTATATTATATTATATTATATTATATTATATTATATTATGGAAAAAAACAATTTGGGCTGTATAATAATTTCCATTGGTGTTTGCATATCAGTTTGATTTTATTAATTAATAAATAATATAAATGGATAAATTAAATGATTAAACAATAAATGAAATATATATTCTTCATATTATTATTATTGTTTTGTTGTTGTCTTTGTGATACCATTTAATATTATTTGAACTTTAATAATATACTTATTATTTATGCCTTATATTATTAAGTAATATAGCGGTATCTTGTGTTTGTATGTGCTAAATTAAATTAACAAAAAATTAAAGAATATATTATTATAATAATCATTATTATTATTATCATATTTCTTTATTATGTTGTTGTCTTTGTATTATTTAATGTTATTTGAACTTAATTAATAATATACTTATAAATGACTTAAATTAAAAAGTAATGTATTTAGAAGTAATATTTTAGTATGTGCTAAATTAAATAAACAATAGATAAATGTTTATTGTTATTATATTAGTATTATTATATTTTAGATTTGTATTGTGTTGATGTTATAAGTGTCATCTTTGTAATTTTTATTTAATATTTGAACTTTGATCATTAATGAATAATTATTTATGACTTAATTTAAAAAGTAATATAGTGGTATCTTGTGTTTAGTATGAGCTAACTAATAAAAGAGCTAAATATTTATTTTTCAATAAAAACAAAGTGAAAAAACATAATAAAAAAAACATAAATTACAATCAGTTTGAGCAATGGTTAAAGCATTAACAGACATTTTTAGGCACCAGTCATTCATGTAAACATTTCACAAACTGTGAGCCAGATCCATTAATATATTTCCCATGCAGTTTATAAACTAGCCATTTTTTTTATATGTGTATATTTATTCCGATACATGTCAAACACACCCCGTTCATTCTGAGCTGTACTGAATGAGGAAAATAAGTCATAAATCCTGAACCATGGGAACCTGAAACCTCTTAGAGGACCCCTGGGTGTTTCTGGTTGGGATTTGGAACCACTACACCATATCAGCACAAACGTTCAAGAAGTGATCCCAAAATATAACAGCAACATGAGCCAAAACGTAATTCATCTCTCTCATATGATTTATATATTCATGATATCAGCTAGTGTCAGGGAGGTTATCACTGGAGATTATAGGTTCCATCTAAATGGCACAAACAGCACATATGAGCCTGGTCTGTATCAGTGTCCTCTAAAATGTCCCAGCGTGAGAACTAGAAAAGAAATGTTGGTCTATTGCCATGGGACCAATTTATTAAATCGTACTGCTTCTATTTATGATAATAGGGCATCATAATAATAGGCTATGATCCAGTCCAGGATCTGAAAAACAGGGACATACTGAACTGGATTTCTTAACATGTGATGAATACGTGCGCAATTGGATGGTGAAAGCAAACTGTCTGACACACTAACAGGACGGCAGAGACAGATGGCCACAGCAGAGGAGCACAAAGAGTTAAGTGAGATGGAAAGCTCAGCCAATAAAGGCCAACCCATCTCTGTAGACAACAGTCCAAAGAAGTGTTAAAGGAGGAGATTTCATCCACAGTGCTCCCCTCTTCTCTCCCCTCATGACAGTCTGACTCCTACATGGTCCCTCCAACCTGACCAATGATGTCCACTGAGCCTCGAGGGGAAGCCTGGAGAGAGGAGACAGTTTTCAAGGATCATGTCTGGATGTCAGAATACCTCAAAGCTGAAGAAGATACTAAAAGGCAGTTCTTGAACAAAAGCACAAGGAGCACAGATTGGACACCAGAGAAGAGGAGTCCCTAACTTTGAGTTCCTGTAACGCAACCCGAGGAGGATGAGATGATCTGATATTGAGTAAAGTCCAGTTGAAAAGACGTCATGTTGTCTGCACAGGGAACTGGTGTGTTGGCTCTTTTCCACAGTGTCATAATAGTGACTGCACTGGTGAGTGTATTCTACTTATCCTGAGTGATTGAGTTATTGATTACCTCATTGGTTGAATGGCTTACACAACTCTTGTTTACCTTTCATAGATTTCGTTTCTTTGTGCTTTGCTTTTACTTTTATTCCCTCAAAATAAACACGAATATTAGCAATACTTGAACAATTTTTATTTTTAGAACTTGTGCAAACATAATTTTTAGTGGGCTCGTTCTCAAATTTAAAGGAAAGCACCACCTTAAATAAAATGAACACAGCATTAAGTTTAATTCTGAGTCTCTTTGTCCAGTGTAAACTCATCAACGGGTGGTTTGTACATTCTAAATTTATACTTTTCACACAGTAGCATCATATCTTACACTTTAACACAACGCTGAGTCAGAAATGATTCTCCCATACTGCTGCACTTTGGGCCAAATAAGGAAAATATCATGTATGTGTGACTGTCTTTGATCGTCTGGATTTTGGACATAGATTTATCTCGCACTTCGGGGAAACGTGCCAGCCATTCACCAGCAACACTGACCATACATTGATGAGTGGTTCTCCTTAAAAAAAATAAAAATAATAATGCTGAACAAACCCACCTCAAATGATAATTTAAAATAAAATAAAAAAATATGAATTAATTTTTTTTTTAAATAATTATGTTTAATTAAGAAAATGTGAAATAAAATAATAAAATTTTAAAAAGCAGCAGCTAAATAAAAACTATCAACTAATCATGAACAACAAAACAACTAATTAATTATAGGAGATATTGCAAATTTGCCTGCAAAATATTTTGCCCAAATAGGAAAAATACTACGGGATTGCAAAGGCAACACACACACAAACAAACACACTTACTTGCGCAAGGATTAAGTCCCTTTGGAAATATTAATCAAATCAAACCAAATCAAGTTGACTGTCAGTTTAACATACATTTCTATGGAGGGCAGAATGAGAGTGCGCGTCTCTGGGATCAAACAACAAACATTTAGAAAGCACAACACAGTCCCTTAGTCCACATACCTAAGACCTGTAGAGTGCAAGTTACAACAGCAAACACAATTAAACAAGAGTAGAATAAAATTGTAAAAAATATATTTGTGATTTTGCCTAAGGGACGCCAGTTTTTGGAGAAAGGAGCCACCAGATATCTCCCTGATTGAGACATAACCCTGTCAAAAAAAAAGTCATCAATCAAAACCATCAGTCATCCCAACAGCAGCAGTGAAACCACACAAACCAAGAGCCCTTAATCTCTACCATCACAAATCACCTGTGGTTCTGCTTTACCTCACAAACCCTCCATCAGCGCTGACCCCTTTAACCTTTCACCCACTGAAGCATGACCGGCGTCACCGCTGAGCCCCGTCCTCTTCATCTTCCCCGAGTCGATCCTGAATGTCGACCTCAAGCAGACTTACAACCTCCTGCTCAGTCAGCCCGAAAATCATTTTACATAAAGCACGTGAGGACTGAAATTCAATTATGGCACAAAGGCGAGGAGATGTCTGAGCCTGATTGTTTTGCTAACACTCCCCGTCCGTCAGCAGAAACCCCTCCTGTGCAAAGACAAGTGAATGACCTCTTCGTATTGACTTGCATGTGCTGAATTATTAAGATGTTTTGTTGAGGCACAGGTGGATAAAACTTTATCTAATTGTGTAATCGACATGGGTTTAAATGGGATAGCCAGCGCAGCCCCAGTGTGTCCACAGTCCGCTATACAACAACAACAAGTGGTTTGAGCTGCTCAATATGTCTGTATTGATTTTGGTTCAGAGTCCCCTCCCAAAACAAATGTAGGGAATGATAGCTGTTCAGCATTCTGAGCGCTACAATACTGAAAACACTTCTCACCCACTGGTGGTTTATTTTAATGACCTATGCCAAGAATGTTAGTTATCACATATCCATCAACATGAACAGTTCCAGTTGGGCTTCAGTCTGTTTAACAGGGGTGAGAAGTTTCTGTAGCCTGCCAGTAAATACTCAGATCTTTACTTAAGTAGAAGTACCAATACAGGAAAAAAAATACAAGAAAAGCTCCCATTTTTAAAATCCTTCTTAAGTAAGATGTATTAGTCTTTATATAGTATCAAAAGTTAATTGCACATTCCTCTGAAAAGTGGCCCCTGTCAGGGATCTAAATCACTATATCACCTCTTTACAGACTAGGTTGTTTATTTCTCTTTCTTTGTATCTCCCTCTGCCTAATCATCTCTCTCACCGTCCTCCTCTGTCAGTCAAACCATTCTCTTGTGAGTTCTCTCGTTGCCAGTTTTGCTGCTCTGTTGTGAAATGTACTCAGGAACACAAAGCCGCTTGTGTAGATGAGCTCTCATCAGCACGGCCGAGGTCCTGAGGACATGGCCCCCATATGGCCAGCGGCAGACAGAAAAAAAAAGGGGGTTGGCGAGGGATCATGACATACCGCACCCTCACACAACTATTTCACAACACCCGGAGGCAGCACATCAGATCCTTGGGAGGGTTTGTGTTTGGTAGATCGCCCTGGCTGGAAAGAGACTTCAGAGAGACTTCTGATATGAAACTTTTAACGTTTTTGGGTACCTTAAAAGATGGATAAATGCAAGACTTGTAGCTGCTCCTCAGGCTTGGATAAATACCGGATAACCCAATCAAACCCCTGTAATATATCACAACCAAGTTTTGCTGGAGAGAATGAGATCGTCATGCAAATTAAAGTAGCCTATTTTAGGTTTATTTCAAGTAGCAGTTTTATAACACAGTTTTAAAGGGACAGTTTACCCCCAAATCAAAATGACACATTTCTCTCTTACCTGTAGTGCTGTCAATTATGTGGATTATTTAGGTGTGAGAGTGCTGGAGATATCAGCTGTAGAGATGTCTGCCTTCTCTCCAATATAATGGAACTAGGTGGCACTGAGCTTGAGGTGCTCAAAGCGCCAAAAAATACATTTGAAAAACTCAACAGCAATGTTTCTTTCTAGATTTCATGACCCAGTTACTCAAGATAATCCACAGACTGTGTTGCGAGCAGTTTCATATAGGAACCATTTTCTTTCTACTGAACTACACCCACAAACAGTATCATTGCGCTGGAGGAAGTATGCATCTACTCATAGACGAGAGGCTCATGCTCATGATAGCACGAGATGTTTCCTTAACGGCGTCCTCCTCGGCTGAGCTGTAACATCAGTTAGCTCAGTAGTGCTGGGTCTGGGGAGCTGTGTTGGTTGGGACTAATAGCCCCTGGTAGGGTCTCCCGAGGTAAAGTGGTCCCAGGGGAGAGGCCAGTGAGCGACTGGTGGCTGGGCCTTTGGCGATGGGGCCTGGTTGGGCTCAGCCCGAATGAATGACATGGAGCTACCACCCTGTGGGCCCACCACCCGCAGGTGCATTGTACACTAGGCAGTAGCAGGGACGGGGACCCAGGCGTGCTGAACCTTGGTGTTGGTGTATTGTTCATACTTAACAATTAACAATTTTGTCTCTCTTTTATCTTCCGTCAACAGATAGATTCTGATGACGTCATCACCAGAGATGAGCAGATCTATGTCTTGATTGGTGCTCACGCCAAGTGTGAGAGGAACATCCAGGCACAAGTGTCCCTGCTTAAAGGTTTGTGTGCTGCTTTTAATCATTTTATACATTTTATTCCTTAATTATCCTATCGTCAAAATGTCACAAGTTCGATCCCAGTGGAGGTCACAGGTTTGTGTCAAAAGACTGAACCTCCTGATAATATTTAAAAATCTGTTTCTGTTTGGAAAACGTCAGCTAACCCCTAAAAGTGTGCAAAAAACTGTATAAAAACTATACACATCAGATTCTTTTGAAACTTTGATCACTGAATTGGTTCCGTGAATTGTTTGTTTCAGTCACAACATTTAATCCAGCTGTAAAATCACATTTAAACTGTCACTTCAGGTAAAAAAAACCCTCAACATTAGGAATACGCTGTGTATGCCACCTGGGTAGTAGAGTTATTTTTCCCTTTCAAAATATTCCAAACCTCTCCCTATCAGGAAAGTAAGGTCCTTTCACAAGCATATCCAGTGTTACTATAAAAAACACAAGAGGTCAGTGAGTGCATGTCCAAATATATAATCAGAAACTGTATTTATTACATCAATTATTTATTTAGGATCAGATATAACACCAGTCCAATATCCTGCTGAGCTGTATCGCTGTGATTACAGAGTTGAATTTAGCTGCGGACAATAGCGGGGCATTTTTCATTCATATCATGACGCAAAGGCTGATGATAAACTGCTTCAAAGATCTATTTGGAGAGGGATTATACAGTGGTGTGAAAAAGTGTTTGCCCCCTTCCTGATTTCTTACTTTTTTGCATGTTTTCCNTCATTCATATCATGACGCAAAGGCTGATGATAAACTGCTTCAAAGATCTATTTGGAGAGGGATTATATAAGATGGAGTCCCAGTGTGAGGACTAGTCATATAGAAGGAAGGCATCAGATCTACACTGACACTCAGATATCATACAAAACATTCTAATATAATACTGTATAGAAAAATAAACATCATATAGAATATAGGAAACCAGCAAACCTGGTGCAGGTTCTATTTTATTCAACTATTCAAACAGATTAATTGCTCTGCTGAAGTTAATGTAGGCTTGAGAGGTGGAAATAGCAATCAAGTATGTTTACTCAAGTACTGTACTTTGCTACGCTACTTTACACTTCATCTCTGCCACATGTAACATGCCACAGGGAAATACTGTACTTTTTACCGTGTTTGTCAAGCACAAACTGATGAAGGACTCATAAAGCAGACTCACAGACTCAGATAAAAGTTCGGGGTCTTCAATCAGGCTCAGGTGGGTACACAGGTAGTCAGTAAAACAGGTGAAAGTATCCAATTCAATAGGCAAAAAGGGTAGTCAAAAGGCAAAAACGGTCAAAACACACTCACAAGGAACACTAGGGAAACACTGGAACAATTTCTCAAAGTTGAAGGCGATCTAGCAACAAACAAGGGGAAGACAGGGACTTAAATAAACAAAGACAAGGGAGACAGTGAGACACAGGCAGATGACAAATAAACATGAATTTAGGTACCTTGATGGGTCACAACATGTTGCATTTAACTAGCTCCATGTCTCTCTTCAGATTAAAGTTTTAAAGCAGAATGTATGATGAGTTTATGAGACAATATATATATTTTTTAAGTAAAGGGGGGTGTGAGGAATGTAAAGAAATAGCCCTACCTTGACAATCAATTACTTGACCTGCAGCATTACAATGCTGCTTGCACATTAATGTGTCAGTACACATCAAACCTCATACATGATATAATAATAGGACACTCTGAAAGGGGTCAATACTGGACCGGCTGGGGCTGAACACCTCGCTGTGCAACTGGCTGCTGAACTTCCTGACCGGGAGACCACAGGCAGTCCGGGTCGGCAGCAACACATCCAGCACCATCATACTGAACACGGGGGCCCCCCAAGGATGTGTGCTGAGCCCCCTCCTCTTCACTCTGCTGACCCACAACTGCACACCGTTGCGCAGCTCAAACCTCGTCATCAAGTTTGCAGATGACACGACCATGGGGGGTCTCATCAGCAACAATGATGAGACAAACTACAGGAGTGAGGTGAACCATTTGGCCTTGTGGTGCTGACACAACAATCTCTCTCTGAACGTCGAGAAGACGAGTGCACACCCAACATGCTCCTCTGACCATCAACAGGGCTGCTGTGGAGAGGGTGAGCAGCACCAAGTTCCTGGGTGTGCATGTCACAGAGGACCTCTCCTGGTCCGACAACATCACATCACTGGCCAAGAATGCCCATCAACGCCTCTACTTCTTCCGGAAACTGAGAAGAGCCAGAGCCCCGGCCCCCATCATGCAGACCTTCTACAGAGGCGCCGTTGAGAGCATCCTGACCAGCTCCATCACGCCTCGTGCCTGCCCCACGTCCTGCCGTAAGACCCTCCAGCGCATTGTGAGAGCAGCTGAGAAGGTCGTCGGTGCCTCTCTCCCTTCCCTTCAGGACATATACTGTACCCGCCTCACCCGCAAAGCCCTCTGCATCGCTGGTGACCCCACCCACCTGTCACAAAGCCTCTTCAGTCTGCTGCCATCAGGAAGGAGACTGCGGAGTCTCCGGGCCAGGACCAGCAGACTGAAAGACAGCTTTTTCCACCAGCCAGGACCAGCAGACTGAAAGACAGCTTTTTCCACCAGGCTGTCAGGATGCTTAACTCTCTCCCTGATCTGCCCCCCCTCCCCTCTCTGCACCCTGCCCTCTCAATTGCTGGACGATGAACCCCCTCCCCCCATCAACACTGAACTCTGATCTATACATGCGCACATTCACTTTATCCAGCTCCACTTTCGAATTTGCACTACTGTTACTCGATTTGCACCACTGTCATTGCAACACATTGTTTGTGTCGCTACTACTGTGCCTTTATTTACTTTTAGAGTGTAACTCTTTTTAGCTTAGTTTTTATTTATATATGTTATATTTTGTAGTTTATTAAACGTGTCAAGTGTACCGTCTGCACCGAGGGTCCGAAGAGTAACGTTATTTCGATGCTCTGTATGTCTTGTACATATTGTAGAATTGACAATAAAGCTGACTTTGACTTTGACTTTGATACGTGTAACCAGTGGACTCTAGTGATGTCTGCATTGTGTTGATATTAAGAGGCCCAGACCGTGGATATCTTTGGAGGCGATCTCCTTTTATTTCTGACAATTTTGACAGCAGGGGTTAAAAACAAAATCCTCTGTCAACTAAGACCATATAACTCGAGACCCTCTCCCATTGAGTGCAACAGCAGAAGGGGAGAGGTAAGCATAAGTGTGCAGCATGCAGCTGTATTTCAGGAATATGCACAAAAGTATTATACAATATTAAAAAAATTACACAGGAGTCTATAGGAAAGCTCAAACTATAGCTTCAGTTAGCTAACAGCTCTGTCCCATTTATTTTTTGTGAAGAAGGCGACTGTATCCCAGAGTGGGACGGGATCATCTGCTGGCCGCGGAGCAGAGCGGGTCAGCTGGTGTCAGTGCTGTGTCCAGAGTACATCTACGACTTCAACCACAGAGGTAAGAGAGCTCAAGAGACACACACAGAAATAATACAGCAGCTTTGTCCCGGTGTGTGATCTGAGTGTGTAGTCTTCTAGAGGCTTTCTTTGAATACTGTATGTGAATTACATATTACACTACAGTTGTGCTAAATGTTATGCCTGCACTCCTGTGACCCAGGGCGAGCCTACCGTCACTGTGACGTGTCAGGGAACTGGGTGCAGGTGCCAAGTATCAACCGCACTTGGGCTAACTACACTGAGTGCACCACATACTTGACCTCCAACCACAGGAGCCAAGAGGAGGTGCGTACATTTGCGTGTGAGATATGTTGAGTTTCCGATGTTTGCAGAAAACTGCTGTGTTCAGTTTCCCCACACTGACCTTTTTCTGTTGACTGAAGCCCACTGCATCTGCACACAGGCACACTCTAAGCATGTTTTTGTTTGGCCTCAGAAGGTGTTTGAGAGACTCCACCTCATGTACACTGTGGGCTACTCCATTTCTCTAGCGTCGCTGCTGGTGGCCGTCTCCATCCTCTGCTATTTCAAGTGAGAAACTAAAGAAAATATTCACCTCAAATGCTTTAGTATTCACAGTGTCCATCTTCAGAGATATACAGCTGAAAGTAATTGTTTATAACCCTTCAGGCGTCTCCACTGCACACGCAACTACATCCACATTCACCTCTTCACCTCCTTCATATGTCGAGCAGTCAGCATTTTTGTGAAGGACGCTGTGCTCTACTCCATAACTGATGACAGAGAGGCTGAGCCTGAGTTCACTGCACAGAAGCCGCACATGGTAAACTACATGACTTTCATATTTATTACCATTTATACATAGTTTTATTTATATGTTTTTCCACAGTGTTTTAACATCAAGACAGTGTGGTGTCAACACAGTCATGGTGGTCCACATTAGGATGCAACACCAGCTCGTGTTCTTGTATGTGAAATGACATTTAGTATACATCTAATATGTCTTAGAGATGATACACTATGTGTGTTTGAAAGGAATAGTTTGATATTTTGGGAAATATGTTGACTATAAATGCTTTCTTGACGAGAATTATATGAGAAAATATGATACCGCTGTCATGTCTGTACGGTAAATATGAAACTGGGCTCAGCAGCCTGTTAGCTTAGCTTAGCATAAAGACTGGAAACAGAGGGAAACGGCGAGCCTGGTTCTGTTGAAAAGTAACAGTGGCAACTTAACACGTTATACAGTTAATTTGCTTTTAAAATTGCAAAGATGACAGGAAGCAGTGACTTCCTGGAGTATCTGCTGCAGTTGGAGGATCTTGACTTCACTGACGATCTCACTCTCCTTTCAACCAACCATCCCAATATGCAGGCTAAAACTGACAGGCTCAACAACTTTTCCAGACAGGTTGGACTCAAAATCAACAGCACCTAAACAAAAGTGATGTGTGTAAACACCACCCCCGCAGCACCCATTCTTGTGAATGGGGAACCACTTGAGTGACTACCTAGGCAGCCTCATCAGCAATGCTGGGAAAGGCTCAGGTTGCCTACTCCCAACTCCGGTCCATCTGGAGATCCAAGCAATACAGCCTTAAAATGAAGATGCTCTTGTACAACAGCAATGTCTGTTCTGCTGTGCGGTTCAGAGAGTTGGCAAGTGATCAAAACAGACATGATGAGAGTGGAAGCCTTTCACAATGCATGCCTCAAACAAATATGCTAGATCCTCTGGCCAAACAAAATCTCCAACTTTCAGCTGTACAAGAAAACAGGTAGCTGGAGCATCCATCCATTTTCATCCGCTTATCCGAGGCCGAGTCGCGGGGGCAGCAGGCCAAGCAAAGCACCCCAGACATCCCTCTCCTCAGCAACACTTTCCAGCTCCTCCTGGGGGACCCCAAGGTGTTCCCAGGTCAGATTAGATATGTAATCCCTCCAGTGTGTTCTGGGTCTGCCCCGGGGCCTCCTAGCAGTGGGACGTGCCTGAAACACCTCTAATAGGAGGCGCCCACCTCAACTGACTCCTTTCGACGTGAAAAAGCATAGGCTGTACTCCGAGCTCCCTCCAGATGTCTGTGCTCCTCACCTTACCTCTAAGGCTGAGCCCAGCCACCCCATGGAGGAAACTCATTTCAGTCGCTGGTATTCCGCAATCTCATTCTTTCTGTCACTACCCAGAGCTCATGACCATAGGTGAGGGTTGGAACGTAGATGGATCAGTAAATCGAAAGCTTCACCTCCCGACCCAGCTCCCTCTTCACAAGGATGGTCTGGCACAGCGCCCACATCACTGCAGACACCGCACCAAACCGCCGATCCATGTCACGCTCCATTCTACCCTCACTCGTGAACAAGACCCCGAGATACTTGAACTCCATCGCTTGAGGCAAAAACTCCCAACCTGGAGGGGGCAATCCATCGGTTTCAAGCAGAGAGCAATGGCCTCAGATTTAGAGGTGCTGCCTCTCATCCCAACCACTTCACACTCAGCTGCAAACCACCCCAGTGCCTGCTAGAGGTCACGGTGTGATGGAGTGAAGGATGGATGTAGCCGGAGCATCGCCAACGAAATCACGCACAGACGTTTGAGATGGCTAGACCATGTGCTAAGAATGGAACAGGGCTGGATCACGAGAGTCACCTTAAGATGGACACCACTGGGCAAAAGAAAACCCAGAAGGCCCAAAGCCACCTGATGCAGAACTGTGACACTGGAGTTGGAAAAGATGAGGCGACAAGGCGCAACATGCTGCCAAGGATCGAATGTAATGGAAAGAGCTCAGTGAAGCTTTATGTCCTAAAGGAGATGAAGAGGAGTAAATAAGTAAGTAGCTAATGCTACGCTCAAATGGGTTGTGTTTACCACATTTACAAGTAAAGTCCATGTGAGCGCACCCCTCTTGTGGTATTCACAACCTCATAAAGAAAGATTTTCTGAGAGCTCCGAGTTCACAACTTCGTGTGTATGACTTCCCATATCGTAAACACAAGCTCACAAGTTCCATTTGACTGCAGAATTACAGTTCAGTTTTGTAAACAAACAAGATATAATACGCTGTTGATTTTTAGAGGTGCTGGCAGTTGGATTTTGTTTTCTTTGGGCAGATCCAGGCTAGCTGTTTCCCCCTTGTTCCAGTCTTTATGCTAAGCAAAGCTAACCAGCCCGTGGATGTAGCTTCATATTTACGGCACAGACACGAGTGGTATCAATCTAACTCTCAGCAAGAAAGCAGATAAGCATATTACCCTAATGTCACACTATTGCTAAAAGAAAACAAACAATATGAGACAATGAATGTTTCCTTTCTGTGCTGCGTTGTGTCCTCAGGCCGGCTGTAAAGTTGCTGTTACTCTCTTCTTTTATTTCCTGGCCACCAATCACTACTGGATCCTTGTGGAGGGGTTGTACCTACACAGCCTCATCTTCATGGCCTTCCTCTCTGACAAAAACTACCTGTGGGCCCTCACCATCATCGGCTGGGGTAGGCTGCATCGGACCAGATACTCTGTTGTCACATACAGAGCTAACGATGAATTTAACAGTTAGATAATTTCCCTTTTTTTCCCCCTCTCCGCTCATCGTAGGTGTTCCAGCTGTGTTTGTGTCGGTCTGGGTCAGTGCTCGAGCATCGCTGGCAGACACACAGTGAGTCATGCGATGCGTTCATCTGTCTAATATTTACATAACACCTGTATCACAAATGCTCACTTTGACTCCTCTGTCTCAGGTGTTGGGACCTCAGTGCAGGAAACCTGAAGTGGATCTATCAAGTTCCCATTCTGGCAGCCATTGTTGTAAGATAAATGTACATTTTAACACTATTAATATATCAATGAATAAATACACAACCGTGGCCTTACTGTACCTCTTTGCCCCTGCAGGTGAACTTCCTCCTCTTCGTCAACATAATACGTGTACTGGCCTCCAAACTGTGGGAAACAAACACTGGTAAATTGGACCCTCGGCAGCAGTATCGGTAATATTATGTTCCTCTTACTTACTGTAAAATTCTCCTAAGAATCTTTCAAACAACGATGAGGCTACCATCTTTCAACAGGATAGAGTTTTTATATTAAATCATTACATGCATGTTTACACTTATTACCTGCAGGAAGCTGCTCAAGTCCACATTAGTGCTCATGCCCTTGTTTGGAGTTCACTACATGGTGTTCATGGCTCTTCCCTACACTGAGGTCACAGGGCTGCTGTGGCAGGTGCAAATGCATTATGAGATGTTCTTCAATTCGTCACAGGTCAGAAAACACTCTTATAAACTCTGCAAGGAATAATGTGAAGGAGGCGTTAACTCAAACTACTATGATTATTATTACTAATATTTACTTCTTATTTCATTTTATTATGAGTATATTTATTATGAAGTATATTTGGAGTTATTTATTAGTTTTATCATTATTTATACCAGTGGTTCCCAACCAGTCCAGCCACAGGGTCCAAAATTTCTCCTTAGACATTAGGTCAAAGTTCACACAGTTTAATATATTCAGCATCATACTTGCATTTGGCCATGTCGTTGAGCTAGTTTGTTGTCTCTGTCAAGAAGTCACTCACTCTACAGCAGGAAGTGGCACTTTAGAATAAAAGCTCTGTGCCGGAAAATCGCTGTACTTTAAAATAAATTGTGTTCTGTACAAACTTGACACATTACGAGTCACTTGTGGTCCATTCAGAACGGACTTGCGGCCCACTTTTGGACTACAACCCACCAGTTGGGAACCACTGATTTATACTATGTTTTTTTCCTCTTGTTATTATTTGCTCTGTCCTTCTCTCTCCTGTCTCTTGTTTAACAGCTATAATATACATGCACTCATAAACATACACACAAGTGACTTACGTAACCACTACAGTAACAACAAGCAGTTTGCAAATCTGTAAGAGCAAGAATACTATTATATTATATTGTTGTTTTGTTAAGCTTCGTCCTATTTTGTTCTTGTTTCTACCCCCATAAATGTGTTGTACATGGAGGTAGACTTTTGCAATGACACAAAAAATGCTTACAACAATCACCTGAACCTGAAAAAAAAAAAAAATCAGCTGATGACGATCATCACATCATCAGCTGGTTAGCCTTTCTTAGCATGCAGAATGTGCCACGGTGTGTCATTTTATATGTGTTTTCTTTTACAACAGAAATGAATGGGATATAATATATTAAGTAGTGGACTGTTTTAAAAAAACTTTGGAATGAGCCAGGCTAGCTGTTTCCCTCTGTTTACAGTCTTTATGCTAAGCTACACTAACCAACTACTGGCTGCTTAGATGTATAAAGATAACTAGATACTGGATGCCAGATTATGCCTGTTCAGTTAAAGGAAAGCTCAAGGAAAGTTTTACAAATATTATACCTTCATGGATCAAAAAGCCATCATGGGAGGGACCTTGTTTACAGTTCAGGGTGTCCTGTCAACAGTTTTACAGACGTTTCTTTTATAATAGAGGCCCCTGGGAAAAATGAAAGTGTTCCTGGGGGCCTGGTGAACTCATGTTTAGCATGCTGTAGCTTCATATTTAGCATGCTGTAGCTTTATATTTAGCATGCTGACAGTTTCATATTTAGAGTGCTGCAGCTTTATATTTAGCATGCTGTAGCTTCATGTTTAGCATGCCGTAGCTTCATATTTAGCATGCTGCAGCTTTATATTTAGCATGCTGTAGCTTCATGTTTAGCATGCCATAGCTTCATATTTAGAGGGCTGTAGCTTCATGTTCAGCATGCTGTAGCTTCATGTTTAGCGTGCTGTAGCTTCATATTTAGAGGGCTGCAGCTTTATATTTAGCATGCTGTAGCTTCATGTTTAACATGCTGTAGCTTCATATTTAGAGTGCTGCAGCTTTATATTTAGCATGCTGTAGCTCCATGTTTAGCAGTAGCTTCATGTTTAGCATGCTGTAGCTTCATGTTTAGCATGCTTTAGCTTCATGTTTAGAGTGCTGCAGCTTTATATTTAGCATGCTGTAGCTTCATGTTTAGCGTGCTGTAGCTTCATGTTTAGCATGCTGTAGCTCCAAGTTTAGCATGCTGTAGCTTCATATTTAGAGGGCTGCAGCTTTATATTTAGCATGCTGTAGCTTCACGTTTAGCATGCTGTAGCTTCATGTTTAGCATGCTGTAGCTTCATGTTTAGCGTGCTGTAGCTTCATATTTAGAGGGCTGCAGCTTTATATTTAGCGTGCTGTAGCTTCATGTTTAGCGTGCTGTAGCTTCATGTTTAGCATGCTGTAGCTTCATATTTAGCATGCAGAGATTGTTCAGAGTGTAAAAATGAGCAAATGAGCATATTGTCAGAATTTTTAAAGTATTACTTTAATCATTCTTTTAGGTAACAAAATTGTTACCTTTCCAGTAATACATTTACAAACATGTGGTGTGCTTCTTTTTAAACAAAATCTCAATTTCATGTTTCCAGGGCTTTTTTGTGGCATTTATCTACTGTTTCTGCAATGGAGAGGTAATAATCCTATCATTCAGTTTCAGTTTCTAACTCAGATTTACTCTCTGAATTTAAAAAATGACAAACACATTTCTGTTTCTCTCCCTCTTCTTGTTCTCAGGTGCAGGCAGAGCTAAAGAAGGCGTGGTTAAGACGCAGCCTTGCGCTGGACCTCAAACAAAAAGCCAGGATGACCAGCAGCGGCGGCGGAGGCAGCTGTTACTATGGCGGCATGATGTCACACACCACCACCCACAGCGTCAGCTTGTCTAGTGCCAATTCCAGAGCTCTTTCCCTCACTGGAGGTGTGGTGGGTTCTGGTGGTGCTGCCGGTGGAGGGTCAGGGGTCAGGCTGCCGCGCCACGGTTCTCTTCACTCGCAAACCAACCTGCCTGGATACGTGCCCGGTGACACTGAGACCTCCGGAGTTTTTGTCAGGCACACCAGAGCCAGCAAAGTAAATCATGAGACCAGAAGTCATGGAGCATCTCCAGCCCAAACCCCTGGAGAAGAAGACAGTCGCTTATCGCTGAAAGAGCTGGAGACTATCTTGTGATTGTTTCCGTGAATTGACAGATGAGCATATATGAGGTACTGGACTCAAGGCAGATGACAGTGAAGGATTTTTCCGACTACCCCCTAAATAGAGTGGTCGAGACTGAGGACCTTCAAAAGTAGACATTTCAAGGATTTACTGAGATTATTTTGTCAACTTTTTCCAGGGTCAGGACAAAACTTTAAGTCTCAACCGATGGATTTCTTGTGGATCTATTTAATTTTTAGCTGTGCACGTAAATTGTACATTAATTGTTATATGTTTTCATTCGATGTGAAAGATAGAGTTAAGTTAGATGATCTGTGAAGATGTGATGCTGCAGAGAATTTAGAGGAGTCAACGGACCGACCTGAATGTTTAAACAGTGAGACGTTTTCTGTGATTCATCTCCCTCTCCACATCTTTCCTGTGTTTGATTTTCCAGGCCAGTCTGGCTGACCCCAGTTCAAACTGCACTTACGCATGTGTCTGTGTGTGTCTGAGTGGCTGCTGTCTATGAATATGCTGCAGCAATCCTCCCTTTTCCAAATACTGACCTCCATACACATCAGCCACACCTTTATGATGTAGGATGCAGAAGCTGATAGTTTATCAAGCTAACTGTCCATATATGATTATTTTTAACAGTCAGTATTGTCCAGACAGCGTGTCTAGACAGGTCACGTCTCTTTGCAGCTTTGTCGTCCATGTTGTCTACACAGCCTTATTTATCAGTCTGACAGGACCCTGAGGGCTGATGCACAAACCTTTTGCCCCTCGCAGGCCAAACCCCAACCCCTGCCTCCGTGTAACCTCTGCCCCGATCGCCCTCACAACACCACCCAGAATTTCACACACACCCCTCAGGCCTCAGCTCAGAGCCGGAGGCACCTGAGCTGTTTGTAGACCTCGAGCATAAGTGACAAACCTGCAGCACAAGCCACCAGTATTCACAAGGTAAACAGACAGGAAGTTGTACCTGTAATTATTTTAGGACTGATAAGGTGTCCAGAGATGGAGACAACTGTTCTGTGTTTATAGGACTTGTACAGTGTAAGATAACTCTGATAATTTAATAAGTGTTTGGGAGTTTAAATAAAGGGAATTAAATTAAATTGAATTAAACTTTAAGGTTTTGTTATTTCAGGGCAAAACTAAAGTCGATGCACTCATACTGGTACGACTGGAATAAAAAAAAATCCCTCATTCTATCGAAAATACAAAAGCTATTTCCAAACACAAACGCACACTAACTTCCCAAGCAGTTATCTTCTTTTGTTATTTTTTTTTATTCCTTTATTTGATGTTTGTTTAACCAGGTAAGTCCCACTGACACTGGAAACCTCTTTCGCAGAGAAGACCTGGGTATGATAGTGGAATAAAACTTGCAAAGAGAGAATGGAGTCATTTATTATAGAGTTTACAATGGTCTCGACTTCTGCCAGAGATATCAGATTCATCAGTTTAATTTCCTTTTGCAGATTATTCCAAGTGGGTAGAGCAGAGGACATGACGGCTCTCTGTCCCTACAGTTTGAGCAGACTGACACTGATGGAAGCCAGCAGCAAGGAGCATAAAGTTCATGGTCCAACGTGACAGGTACCATCAAAATCTGAAATATTTTTAGATCATAACTTGAGGTTAGCAGAGTTGGGAAGGAGACGAAGAGATTGTTTTCTCCTGCCTATACAATGTACTGTATATTACCACTGGAAAAAAACACCATGATGTAGACATTATTATTGCACAATTCAAGTGAAGTTGAGAAAGTATTTTCTATTTGCCTCCTCTGCTGCAGTTCTCAAATTCTCTTGTGAGTCCCAAAACTTATGAAGGAGCAATAGTAAATCAGTGGACTGCTCCTGCGAGTGCTTAAAGAAGATACTAGATAAAGCCCTGCCCCCTGTTGCAAAAATGAAAACAGTGCAAGTTAAATTTCCTCACTGGTTTTTGTAACATCAAATGAAACGGAACACAAGATCGAGGAATAGTCTACATGTCTGTGACTTAACTTCCAGACCATAAAGACTAAAAAAAAACACGGAGAGAGAAGTGAGTAGCATTGAAAGAACGCATGCCCCTTTTAGACCCATAACACAATGTAGCCACTGTAAATTAAAATAATGTACAATAATTGTAGAACGCAGTTTGACTGTTACATTAGTTAGTTATCATGAATAAACAAGGTAAATGCCCACATGGACTTATAAGAAACCAATTGTTGCAGTAGTTAAAATTTTCTCAAACTTGAACATAACTTCTATATAACAGCACATTACTACCACTTGTTTGAATGACTGTTATCAGTGGTTATCAACCTCACAGATGTGGGTTAGATACTAGTAGGTGTAGCATGGCTGTGTTTATGGTTAGGCAGTGACATCTAGTAGTAAAGCAAAGAAGGAAGTCAAGGGATGTAAAACGTTTATTAGAAAGAGCAAAAAAGTCCACCTGCTGCGGAGGATGGGGTGGTTGATGGCTCATTGCACATGACATTCACTTAGGAGAGTGGGGTTTGTGTCCTGTGTGAAACCAAAAGTCGTTAGCTGTGTCTCAATTCAGGGGCTGCAGCCTTTGAAGGATGCAGCCTTTGCGGTCTACGTTGGCAGCGACCTTTGAAGATTGCATCAGCGAAACGGTCTCCGAAATGGGGCGGTCTGGTCTGCGGAAAATTTCCTGGTTGCGTCACGTTGTTCCCGCCCTGACCTGCTCCTGTCACCTAGCAACCAGTTGCGCTTGACATTAGTTAGATGTTAGTTAGCCATAAATCATGGATCCAGAGCTTGTAATCCTTTTTTTTAAAATCCTTGAGGAAATGATTCATCGTCTGAGACTCCGCCATCTGATATCTGATGGAGGACTGTTTTCAGGTAAACTTATCATATTAAGATTGTTCAAGCTATGCTGTGTTTTGTAACATTTTGAGTAAGTTAAAACCCAGTACATACATTTAAAAGTGTAATCTTCTGTTGCCACTGCTGCCGGTTGTGTGTCAGACACCATGATGAAGCATGCAGTGCATCTTGGGATAGGCTGGGCCACGAAGGATTCATCCGTTGGATCCTCCAAATTCTGGAGAAGAAGGCTGCATTTCTTGGAAGGAGCCTTTTAAATGGGACAGCCTTGGTTGCACCAATATGTTGCAATCGGTCTTCAAATGGAAGTTTAGCCCATGAATCATCTTATTAAAAGCAATAAAACCAAAATCACATTTTAAATATGAATATTTTCATGAGACACTGTTGTCTTCACATCTTGTTTACTCCTGAATCTCATTTTATATTACAGACTATAGTTGAAGATATTAGAGCTCAGCTTGTCAACATGAAGCATCCACACATATGGAGCACCACACACAGATATGCATGACTGATCGCTCCCCCCACCAGGACAAATAAATCCTACAACCCCCACCCAGCAACGTATGGCGGCAACCAGCTGTCAGTTCATTAGAGAGGAAAGGTTGGGGTTCAAAGCATCACACTTTACACTTGAATCAGTTCAGCCAGCTCCAGATATGTGACATCCACCTCTGTTGGCAGGAGGAGGAAAAAGAAGAGGAGGGAGGAGAGCGAAGGGGAGGCTGATCGGAAATTACAGCAGGAGGAAATGACCCAGCATGATGACTGTGGTGGTGCCGCTGGAGGTGATGATATCACTCTCATTGTACTGTAAACGGCTGTTATCGAGGAAGATATTAAACTTTGAGTCACAATGTGTGATCACAATGCTTACAAGTACAAGACGGTCTCTGACAGATTCACACAATGCTTGTATAATATAGGCGCATTGTCCATGAAAGATAAAGCCTATATTGAAATAGATAATTGTCAAACATAATGACAAGTTTAAAATAGTGCAATAAATGGAAGGTCTCTGCACTTCTTAGACTTCTTATATGAACTCATTGTCATGTTCAAGACACCAGTTGGAGATAGTTTGAGCTTTGTCACATGGTGCGTTATCCTGCTGGTGTTTAAACGATGCTCAGTTGGTACTCAGGGGCCCAAAGTGTGCCAAGAAAAAAATCAAAGTTATTATCAAAGTCACTTAAATCAATTTCTTCCCCATTCTTGGTTTGAACTTCAGCAGGTCCTCTTGACCATGTCTACAAGCCTAAATGCATTGAGTTGCTCCCACGTCATTGGCTGATTGGCTATTTGCTTGAATGAGCAGTTGAACAGGTGTACCTAATAAAGTGGCTGGTGAGTGTATATTTAATTGCATAATACTGGAGTCCTTACATGCACTATTAGAAATGTTAAAGCCGTGTTGTAACGCAGGAAGCTGCTGGGAAAGTGCACTCAGTCAAACCACTGACAGAGGGGATTCGTCATGTGCAGTGTGCATGATGAGAGCTGATCCAGTGACGTCATGATTGGGTCAGAAAAGTAGGCGGAGAGAGAGAAAGAGAGGTAGATAGAGGGAGCAGCTGTAATCCAGTCCTCTGTGTATCAGAGTAATAATAAAAACAACACACTGCATGTTCTCATGTCTTCATCTGTGTGTCCTCCGCTGTGACACCGAGTAGCGCCGCCGGGCTGTCAGCGGCTCTGATGCGGGCAGGCAGCATCTTCTGTGGCGTCCGGAGTGAATGAGGAGGGACGGTGGCCGACAGGGAGGGGTCCTTTGATTTCAGGGCTGCCTCCTCTCTGGATGGAGTCTGGCTGTGTGCAGGCAGCGATGGCCATGGGAGATGCGTCGAAAAAGGCGTCGTTTCGGAACGTGGCGGTGGAGCGAAAAAACCTCATCACCGTCTGCAGGTCAGTGTATTGCCAAAGAGTGTGTGTGTGTGTATATGTGTGTGTGTTTAAGTGCTTATACTCTGATATGAGTGGGGGTTTATTCAGCTGAATGGTGCATCTATTATAAGTGGTTATAATTGTCTGTTTTATATCAACAAATGGATTCTAGTGTATTTTTAATCACCACAGATATATTATGCACACAAGGCATATTTTGACATGCACGCTTACGTCATCCTCATAATAAGTCCTTATAATGAACCCTGTCCCGACAGTGGGCCTGAAGCCTGCCTCTGCTTTAACCTTCTATTACACATATTATTCTTTTAATATACAAAATCTGCCAACCCACAGACAGGCCGGCCTCTCTGTGTGACTTTAGCAGAGTCATCTTTGTCAGTGCGATTTATTATCTCCCCGCTGATGGCGTGGTTGCTATGACGACAACCTTCCTGGGGCAAGGACTAGCTGGCACCCCAGGGAGTCAGGGCAGGGAGGCAGTTAAAGGTCTGTACATTAAGTCCTGATTGGACCATGTCGGGTTTTTTTTTGCATAGAGGATTGCTTTGAAATGGCCTTTGCCAGAGATTAAACACATACAGACATAAACATGCTGCACATGCGCACATGCTGTAACCACACTGTGCAAAGAGCATACATAAACAGACTGTAATTAATGTGTTGACATGCATTTATTCTCTAATTTACAGAGGAGATCTTGAGATAGATTCAGTTTCTGTCTTATCCAGAGATGCTGGACAGTTACAGTTATTAGCAGTAAATTTAAAGCTGCTATAATCAATATTATTATAATAATAAAGCATCAGACAGCTATGTTTTGTTTGAAATGGGCCATTCATAGTGATGAACTGGAGCCAATAACTTCCCGTGACTAATGCAGAGTCATTTGTCCTGGGAGTGAATGCCCATTGTAACCTCTCCCATTAAATACGGAGACCAGATGTTTATTTATTACTGTAAAACTTCAATTGAAAGCCTAGTCCCTTTTACACAGCTACACATTTTGACAAATAAAGGCCTGTCTCAATTAGAGGCCTGGCCTGGTTGCCAGGCAGGAATGTATAGGGATGTATAAAAGCGGGTTGTTGGCTACCTCAAATAATCCTCGATTCCATACGTACCCTGGGTATAGACAATAAAAGTTAGTGGGCTTTTCGTCCAGTGGGAAAGGAGCCATAGTGTCATGGTAGCAGGAAGCTGTTTTCAGCAGACAGAGTTGTCGACAAGCTAGTGAATGTAGTGTAGCATTAGCAGCTAAAGAGCCAGATATTTCCCTCAGGTGTTGGTGAAAGCCAAAATAAATAAATGTTAAGGTATGTCACACTATTGGGGGCGCCATCTTGTGAGGTACACGCCCTGCTTCCTCCTAGATAGTTTACAATGTCCTACAATCCTACTTTGGGCTGCCGAATCATATGGAGCTATGTTGTTTATCAGGATTAGTTTGTCTAAATACGGTCAACTTTGACCATTGTAACGAGCACAGGTAACACAGTGCGTTCCTAACAAGATGGCACCCCTGTCCAAAACTTTCAACATCAGCTTGACATCAACTTCACATTGTTTTTTATTGCGCTTAATTTGTCAGTTGGCCCGAAACACGACTTGTAATTCATGATAATATTTTGTATCTGCTGGATGTGGAAATAGGCAACACAGCTTGTTTTTGCTGCCCCCAAGTGGCCAAAAATGTCAGTTATTGCAGGTTTAAATAAATGTAAATTGTGAATGTCTTATACATTTGTGGTTATTACTTTTCCAAATGATATTTAAAATACATTTACAATATATGCAGGTTTTAATTCATATAAAATAATGTATTGTCTTAGAAAGATTATCAATGTTAGCACTGAAACAATCCGTCTCTTTTCCCTCTCTTTACAAATATACACCAGACACGACAATAACTAATTAAAAAGCACAGTTAACGTCTAAACTCTGTCTCTGAATATACTGCTCGTTCTGCCAAGATTCAAGTCACTGATGTCAAAGTCAAAGTAAAGCTGCAGGATTAGTCATCAACTCATCTGTTTCATGGGTCTGTTCTCAGCCCAAGTCATGTGACCAGAGTGGACACCCTGGACATGTGGACTCCAGTCACATGTCCAGTCATACATCATGTTCTTGTATGTAGATGTATAAACACACACACTTTAACATCAGGTGCAGGTGAACGAGGCTGCACCTCTGCTGAGCCTCTGACAGGCGTATCTGGGTCATGTCACGTCCCGCTGTGTGTAATACAGTGAAAACACGAGGGATTGTGCTCGTTTGGAGGATAGTCAGCCAATTATTGTCCAGTATCTGGCCACAGTCAGAGCCGCTCAATGAGACATTGTTACCCCTGGAACAATGGAGAGTGAAATCACTTGCCTCAGTGGCTCGTGTTAGGATATGCATTGTCTTACACACACACACACACACACACACACACACACACACACACACAATGCAAAGTGATAGTGTGTGTACTGTAAAATGCTCAGCAAAATTAGACATTTCGACTGTGGAGGTCATGTCTGCCAGGGTTTCCTTGGTCCATATGGCACCTGTCACCCCACAGCATATCTTTTTGTCACTGAACAAATAACATTTGGCAGGTGTTCTTGCAGAAAAATAGACCTGCTGAATTATTTAGTGTCCAGGAAAATATTTGTGGTCATCTCAGCAGAAGGATACTGCTGCCTAAAATAAACAGCAAGGTGGTTTATAGGCCCTGTGGGCGTATATTATGGCAGGAGGTCACGGCAGTTGACTTTTAGTGATTTATTATGGAGACACAGGCGTAGATTTAGGTGGGGACACAGAGGACTCGTCCCCCTTAGTATTTAGAATAGTGGTTCCCAGCTGGTCCAGCCACAGGGTCCAGATTTCGCCTTAGTCATTAGTTCAGGGTCCACACAGCTCAGTACATTCAGCGTCATACTTGTGTTTTGCCATGTCCTCAAGCTAGTTTGCTGTCTCTGTTGAGTAGCTGTCTGTTAGTCACTCAGTCTACAGCAGGAAATGGCGCTTCAAAATAAAAGCTTGGTGCCAGAAATTCACTGTACTTCGAAATAAAGTGTGTTTCTTTTACAAACTTGACTCATTCACAAGTCATTTGCGGTCCATTCAGAATGGACTCACGACCCACTTTTGGACCGTGACCCACCAGTTGGGACCCACTGATTTAGAACACATGCATTTGTCACTGCCAATGAAAATATGAAAGGACTTTTATATGATGAACTGCTAAAACTTTGAGTCATAAGGCCAAACCAACATTAAAGAACTAGTGCCGATGAAGACAGACTGTTGTGTTGCCCCATGTTGCCTGTGTCTTGGCCAAAAAGTTGCCCTCGAATACACCAAAGACTACAGTCAACAGCCAACAAGCATGTACATTCTGTGCCTGCGTAAGAGGAAATAACTCTCCATACCAGCAGGTAGCGGTAGTCTGTATTCACCATTTAAAAGGAAAACCAAAGACCAACAGGATGGATTCGAGACATTAGTTAGCCAGTTGGCACATTAACAACACATCCTGATGTTGGAAGAACAAAGGATATTTACTGCACTAGTGGACAATAACACAAATAATTACGAACTGTTTCTGTTAAAGACCTCAGTGGCTACAAGAAATAATCTTACCTTATATAACAAGTTTGTTGTTTCCTCTTGACTTAAGCTGTTTGTTTGCTTTCCTTACTTCCATTTCTCTTCTGTGCACAGAGCTGAACAGAGTAATGTCATTGACCAACAGGCTCTGCCATCTCTGACACCAATTCAACAAGCTGAATTGGCCTGAAAAATAGCCAGTAAGGGCCAATAAGGGCCAATTGTGCCAAAGGTGTAGAACACTGTCTCAAACCTAGGGCGACATGCTCACTGACAGCCCGACATTGACCAATGGCTAACCACCAATTTAGTGTGTTAGGACCCATATACCAACGGTAACAATGTCTCGGGGTAAAGTAGGTGGTGGCAGCATGCAACCTCAAAAGCAATGGTTGCTATCTGCCATAAAAGTAGAGAAGAAGAAACCATTCACTAATCACAAATTAAAGTAGGAAGGGTGGCACAGTGGTTAGCATTGCTGCAAGAGGGTTCCTGGTTCAAACCCTAGGACAGGGAAGCTCCTCTGTGTGGAGTTTGCATGTTCTCCCCGTGTCAGCGTGGGTTTTGTCCAGGTACCTACTACCCGTAGGTGTGAATGTGAGTGTGAATGGTTGTCTGTCTCTATGTGTCAGCCCTGTGATAGTCTGGTGACCTGTCCAGGGTGTACCCTGCCTCTCGCCCAGTGTCAGCTGGGATAGGCTCCAGCCCCCCGCAACCCCTAACAGGATAAGTGGCTACAGAAAATGAATGAATGAATTAAGTAAATTTCCATCATAAATTGATGCATTAAGGGCACAAACTGGTGCATACAACTTCACCAGTATTCAGAAAATGAAGTGTTTGATGCTCAAAATTTCTTGGGGGAGGACCCATAGCTTAATTTATGTCCCTCCAAATATTGAAACAAAACCTTCACCCTTGTTACACTAGATTAGTTATTTTAAAATATTCAGCCATGCTAGCCATCTAGGGATGGCAATGTGGGTCGCTCATTCCACCACTTTGGTCCAGACTGGAATATCTCAGCAAATATAGACCTTCAGGGTGCTCAAAATTCACACTTATCCAGTTTGTGACCAAACATCTGCCAGACATTTCCACCAGCCTCAGCTGTACTTTGTTTGGAGCTAATTAGCAAATGCAGTAGCCTAAAAAAAACAGCATGTTAATACACTAAAGCAAGATGAACATGGTTTACATTATACCTGTTAAACATCAGCTTGTTAGCATTGCAGCTATGAGCATGTTTGCATTTAGCTCCAGCTGTGGCTAAGTACAGCCTCACACAGAGCTGTTAGCTAGCTGCTGTAGACTCTCATTGTTAGGAGTTTAACTAGTTTAGCCGACTGTATTTTAGGTTTTTACTTTTACAGTGCCAATGAAATTAGAATGAGGTACATCACACAAGATGAATTGAAAACCAGTTATTAAAAAACAAACAACAAAAAACAAAATGTAGCTCACCCTGTTGTGTTAGCATTGCTACAAGGATGACGAGATGAACTTGGACTAGTGAGCAGGATCTGATTTATCAGCCTAAATTCACTTACTTTCCACCACAGTTACCTTTATTTTATTAAAATTAGATTAAGATGGTGACTTTATGAACATGTGTGAGACTGGGGCCTCAACAGTTTGTGTCTTTGTGTCTCAAATGACATTGAAAGACTGCTATAATTTGTCTCCCGGCAGCAGCTATGCTTCAAACTGTTTATCTTGGTTCTTTGGAAGAATTTGTTTTCCAAATTTATTCATAGCCTCGAAATGTAGCAGGGAAGTACACACATCACAAGCAGGTACCCTTACAACCGTGTTAGTATTTCATCAGGCTAGAGACATAAATCCAGGCTGTCCAGTAACAAGTAAATTGTGTTGGAGCTTCCTGAAAGCTCTCCATTTAATGTCTTCCTCAGTTAATGGGTGAGTCAGCCGGAAATGGGTAGCACAGTGTGACTGGGCAGAAATCCACATTAACAAACAAACATATGGGGTGAACATAATGAGTATTTAACAACCATGCTTTGATTTTATCCATCTTTATTATCAGTGACTGTAAATTCATTACGTTATTGAAACACCAGGCCTTATATAAGCTACAGTCATAATTACATCCTTACATGATTTCTTTTGATCAAGCAGAGATTCCAAAAAGTTTAATTATAGTTTGATCTATGAGGTGTTCCTCCTACAATGAACTAAAACAAAGAAAGCAATATCCTGTTCATCTGTTCCCCGATGAATATGTACCCATGATGACTTTATCTTCTCTTTGTCTGTCTCCAGGTTTTCAGTAAAGACACTGTTAGAGAAATACACAGCCGAGCCCATAGATGATTCATCCGAGGAGTTCATCAATTTCGCAGCCATACTCGAGCACATCCTCAGCCATCGTTTCAAAAGTAATGAACCCACGGGCAATTGTCTGCTATAAGCTGCATGTTCAATGGACTAGAAAACAAGAAACAATAAATGTAGTTTGGCATCAACGCAAAAGAGGCATACTGAAAATGTTCAAATGTTGTTATTGATAATAGAGTTTTAAAAGAATGGATTTTTTTTTAAAATATTTTGTCAATATTAAAAATTAAGAACAAGAAATGAAGATGTTATTTGCCACTAAACATTGAGTAGAATCACTAATTCTCTTTCTCTGCATTAACATTAATTCCAAAACAAAATATCTAAGTATCAAAAAGAAAAAAAACTCAGATGCACATAACAAATAATCTAGTTTAAATGGCTACAGATGCTGTAGCTGCCCAAGACTCCACCCTCTGTTCACTGAAATAAACACACATTAAACTATATATGCTGACAGTGGAGTTAACATTATTGGTGTAACACTCTCTCTTAGGCTCCGGCAGCTGGTTTGATGGTCAGAGGAGTTACTGGGACTACATACGTTTGGCCTGTGCTAAACTCCCCAACAGCTGCATCAGCAGCATTGAGAGCATGGAGAACATCAGCACCTCACGAGCCAAGGCAAGTCCCATATACACTCATAGTCATAATCATAGTAGAAAACTGAGGGAAAATGCACATTACAAAATGGTGGAAGACCAAAAAAAGTGACATTCAATTATACTGTATTTTGATTTTATCCTATATTTTTATAGTTTGTGCTTGTTGGTTTTTTGGCATGTGGACAGGTTTTTGTTTAACTCCTGTTTTTGTTTGGGTAGTTTTTTTAAATCAGTTGTCCTGATTTGTAAAACCTGTTTTTGTTAGCATAAATGCTAGTCAGGTGACTGTTATGCTGCATTCATGTGCTGCTAGGTGCCATTTCCCATTTTGGGAACTTATCCTCCCGATTTCAAAGTGTTCATTAGCTTTTAAGTCATAATGTGGAAACATCATGGATGCCTTATAGAAAGAGGGTTGTCTTTATTATGTTTTTATCTTCGTAAACTAAAACGTTTGAAGCGTTTCATTACAAAGTGATAATGTCCCAGCTAAAAATTCACTAAAACCACTAAAATATTGCTCCACTTAACATATCTTGGTTAATTCTAGTAAATAACTTTTCTTAGTAGGTTACTCTACATGGACAGCAACTAACAGTTACAGCCTAATGCTACATTACAAATTACATGTGAGTACTTTGGTCTGCCATGTTTCTGTGCATATGTCAAAGTCAACAAGTCATGAATCGAATTTTTTGCCAACTCAGCGAGTTGTTGTTGCTCCAAATTAGGGAAGCGTTCGTGTAAATTTTCCCTGCCGGAAACTTATATTTCCCATTATTCCAACACCACATGAATACGCTGTAATCCTGAAGAGGGCAGTTTGCTGAAAGGTTGAGCTTTTGGAATAAATACCAGCAACAGAGTTATAAGTATGGAGCTTTGTTTTTGTAAAGATTGCAATGAGAAAGTGTTTATTTAAAAGGAGATTTGCAGTACAAATATATGATGGTATAATTGAGTGTATGTTCTATTATATAGTAAGAAGAGTGAAGAATTTTTAATGACTGTTAAACTAACTATTTAAGATAATTTCTTAACCCTTGGTGACTGCTTCAGGGGCGAGCTTGGATACGAGTTGCCCTGATGGAGAAGAGGCTGTCTGAATACATCGCTACTGCTCTGAGGGACAGCAGAACGACCAGGTCAGAGGACCCACACACTGAACTGTACAATAGTATCTCACTCTGTCACTAGAACCATGTTCCTACCTGCCTGTATGTGTCTCTGTGCTTTAGGAGGTTCTATGCAGAAGGAGCCATCGTGTTAAGAGAGGAAGCCACGGTCCTAACAGGGATGCTCATAGGTCTCGGAGCCATAGATTTTAGGTGAGGAGACTCGATCTTTAAAGTGCAACAGTTTTACACATGAAACTGATCATTTTACCTGGGTATGTGAAGTGTTTTGTCTTATTTCTGTGGTTTCTCTTTCATAGTTTCTGTCTGAAAGGGGAGGCTTTGGATGGGAAATCTGCTGCTGTGATCGACTACACACCGTACTTGAAATTCACACAAAAGTATGTTCACTGACACTGTAAAAAGCTTTGTCACTCTCCTCATACCTTTGATACTTGAAATGACTAGACATTTTCTTTCTGTTGTAGCTATGATTACCTGAGTGATGATGACGATCGACAGAGTGTTGACAGCAGCACGAGCGACGACAGCATCCCCGACCATCCCTACATTCCTCTGGTCACTGACGAGGAGAGCTGGAGCACAAAGTGTCGCAAGATGGAGCAGAGGTTCAAGATCGTCAATGCTCAAAAGGTGTGCAGCCATCAATACAGAGAATAGTACTGCCTTATATTTTAAATATGGCATGTGAATCTTGATGGGCACACCCTAAACTACAACATCACACAGTAACTTCTAGAACACACTGAGTATCTCAGATGTCTTATTTGAGTATCCGAGGGTGGATATTCCCTTTCACTCACTGTAGATATGCGTTGCTAGGGTTACCTGGAGGAGCTCGTGCGCCTCCGTGAGTCCCAGCTGAAGAACACGGAGACAGAGAACAAGAGGCTAAAGGCCCGACTGGAGGAGCTACAGAGCCACAGCACACAGGAGAAGAAGGAACTGGAGGCCATCGTCCTGGAGCTTCAGGAGCAGCTGTGAGTGATGTAGACTGATGTAGTGTCCAGGTTTCACCCACATATTCTTTCATTCATTCATTCATTCATTCATTCACCAACAATGTACTGTATCCTTGTGTTTATCAGGACAAGCTTGATTCCATGTGACTCCAACCACCTGGCCAAAAACCTGTCAATCCCTCTGGTCAACCAGTGGCCGACACTCCAGCCATACAACAACCAAGATGGCGTCAAGCTGTACCGCAGGTTAGTGTTATAGATGATACATGTTTGTGTCTTCATGGTGATAAATACAAAGAGAAACAGACTTACACACACACACACACACACACACACACAAACTGTGCTACAGTATATCGTCAACAAGCGTTTTTTATATAGAGAACATTTTGTCATATGGACAGGGATGTTGTGTAGTGGTTATTATTTGAAATTTATTTACACATATAATACACACATGTAGCATGATAACTAACTAAGTGCATGTGCTTCACATGCATAATATATTACGTTGCACTTATCACATGTGTATATTGTATATATATTCTTATATACCACCCATTATTGAGAATTGGGACATGTATATGTACATTAAATAAGTATAATTTACAAAATATTTTGACCTGCTTTAATTTTTTTTAACTTCTAAACTTTATTTATTTATTTAACGTTTATTTAACCAGGCAAGTCATTAAGAACAAATTCTTATTTACAATGGCGGCCTGGCTTACTTACCCTGTGCCACAAAACACCCTTGTCCCAGACATGAATTCACAAATTCAGACGATTAAAAAGTGTTTCAAAAGCCTTCAGAATCTTAAACTAACTGTATGCAATAATAACGTCGGGGTAAAAATGTACTGCTATGATCACCTTTGTGTCAAAATACATTTTTTATGAAAATGTTGGCTCTGTAGAGATGTGTCCCAGATTCTTGTCAGCTCCACTGGATTTCTACAAAAACATCAATTAATAATGCACCAACTTCCTGGTTTCCAAAATGGTGGGAGTGCTGCTTGGGTACTGATAAGCTTTGTACTTTTTGATATTTTCATTAAATAATATTGCTACAGGGTGTGTATTAATCATGTCAACTCCGTAGCCCCTCTGAATCAAAACTAAATAAGAATTATGTTTTAAAAAATTGTATTTTGATCAGCATTAAGAGAACTCTCAGCAACTTTGAAAAATATAATGGCTGCTCACTACGACTGCTGTGAAATTAATAAAAATATAACTTTTGTAAACTAGGCGTACACCCATGATGTATGCTATGCTATAAGGTATTTTTTCAGTTGACAAGAATACAATTTGTTTGTGTATTTTAATATAATTTTTGACAGTCAAGATATGAAGCCTAGAGTATGCCTAGACTTTTGCCGTGTTTAATTCATTTTAAAAAACCTATCATGCATCCATGTGTTTGCAGGAGTCTGGCCAATCAGAACTACTACTAACTGCGATCTGGACCAGATTTCATTCCATTTTTAGGCAGCAAACTGCTTATCAGCACATCTTTAAACTGACGCCATCACAAAGCAGAAACTATTTCAAAGTTATTAATGGATAGCCCCTTGAGATAAGCCATCTCGTATTCTAGGGGGTCAAAATAATTCAGCAGGAAACAAACAAATTGTGAGGTGACTCATTATGAAAACTGAATACTGAAGTGAAACTTAAAGTAGTTTTTAAATGAATCTTGTGATTCCTTTTAAAATTTTGAGTACGAATTCCATTTTTAAATATATAATTTGAAGTTAGAAGATATTACTATTTCTATACTACTTTCGAAATTCATCATTTAAATTCAGTTGTAATTAATGTATTAATTATAGTTATATTTAAACATAGCAGCCACAGATGCAAACAACAATAATTTTCATTATCAATTAAACTGCTGATTAGTTTTTTAATTAATCAATTAAAGATTTTGTCCATAAAATATTAGAAAACAGCAAAAAATGCCCATTATAATTTCCCATAGAGCCCAAGGTGTTGACGTCAAATTGCTTGTTTTATGCCATAAATAGTCCAAAACCCAAAGATATTAAATTGATTATAGTACATGACAAAAAAAACATTGCATCCTGACATTTGGGAACTGAAACAAACAAATGTCTGGCGTACTTGCTTAAAAAAATGACATTTAATTGATCATCAAAGTTGTTGTCCACACACATCTCTGCTGCATCGTTAACTCCGATGTATTGGTAAGTTTTTAATTTGTCTGTTGTCCTGCAGGAGGAGTTTCCCGAGCACAGAGCTGCTGTCAGTGGAAATCAGCCTGGACTCAGATTCCCAGAGGACTGATGGGAAACAGAACGGAGGAGCCTGGTGCACAGGTGACAGTTTGCACAGTCACACACTGTGTTCTCCTAAGATAATAAGTGCGTAAACACACACACACATGCACACACTTGAACTGACCCTCCCTTTCTACGTCTGTCCTACCCCTCCAGAAAAGGACTACACCCCCTCCATGATGGGACTGTGTGGCTCCTTGGCCTCCCTCCCCAGCTGCAAGTCTCTGGCGAGCCTCAAGTCCAGCGAGTGCCTGGTGAACATCAGCACAGAGAACAGTCCTGCCCTCTCTCCCAGCTAGGGGGCGCCAAAGAAACACTGCCCACCCCTGAACTGACTGAGACAATTCAACACAAACACAAAAAGACTCCTTTCAGTAGGCGAACAGACTCTCTTTCGTGGCCCTTACGTGAGTCCCTTTACCTTTACGCTCTGAGTCCAGCACTGTCTCAACTTACACCTTTTAGGCGTTTATGAAAGAGTAGCCTCCCTGTGCGGGACTGTCCGACAAGGATGCAGGGATGGCTGCTGTACTGCCTGACAGCCTCCTGCAGTTTCACCGTCTTTAATTGTCTCGACATGATTAAGCCTCCTGGAATGCAAACAGCTGGTTCAAGTTTGACCTCTCTTACGTCTTGATGCTTGATTTTGTGCAATTACAGTCACGTCTGTACTGGTCACACTTATCAAAACTCACTGTAGGGTTGTCCTGTATGTACTTGTCCATTCGTCTGTGTCTTATCAGTCTGTCAGTGTATCTTATTCTGCCTCTCGCATAATGGTGGCGGTGCAGGGTGGATGAGCTGTTATAACAGAAACAATGTTTTGCCATATTATATTATAAGAGAGATAAAAGAGAGGCTTGTAATGTGCTGTGTTAAAGTGGCCAGAGGGTTTTATGATGAAGATTATTTGGAAATTAACAGAAGCGGCTTTATGATATTATGACAGGCCTTATTCAGTCATACAGTAGGTTAGATACAGATTTTAGGATGTGACACAAAAGACTTGTCAGGCTATGCAGGTTTGCAGAGGCACTACAATGTGGACATTAAGAAACAAACATTATATCTGTTGCATACAAATGCAGAGTGCATTGTGACTATGCAGAATGATTGTTTTCATTGTCTTTTTCTACAAACTTGGCTTGATAGAGTAGTTTGAGCAGAAGAGAAATAGTGAATGTGCAACAGGTGTGTGTGTGTGTGTGTGTGTCTGTCATTAGATTTTTTGGCTTCATTTTTTTCTGTTCTTTTTATATTTTGATTAATTTAATGACATACTTACTTGTATCATTTACCATCATGTAAATTGCAATCTCATGCAGTGTTGTTGAGAGTTGGGATACATTGTGTTATTTAAAACTGCAATAAAACTGCCTTTTTTTGAAACAATGTTGGTATGCAATGGACGTGTATTTTTGTTTTGTTTTTTTCCTAGCAGCAACGTCTGGATCTGAAAAATGAAGCCAAAATGAAAGTCAGTACGTTTACATGACATTAGAGAAAATCAATTTATTGTGTAAGTCTGACTAATCCGGACTTTAAACAATACACGTGAACATGTTAGTTCAACTAAAATCATACTAAACTGTATTTCGCAAAGGCGGACGTACACACCCAGATAACGCCATTGGTGAGAAAAAGTGCAGTTCCTCAAATGGCCACTTGAGGCTGGCTCCAGAAGCGAGTCAATCCCTACACACCTCAGTGTTAAAATGCTCAAATTAAGAGCAGAATTAAACATGTTTACAGCCTGATACAAAAAACGGTTTTGGTCTCTAAAGCTAATTTCCCCATTTATACATTTGTACAGGGGATGAATTTTAATGTAGGCTAACTCACACATTTAAATGTCATTAAGTGCTAAAATTATGCATGATTAAGGACAGGGACACTTTGAGTAAAGGGCTGTCTGTGGACAGTGGCCTGAGTTTCTCATCTACAGCTCCAACCTCTTGTCTAAATATGGTCACTTCTGGCTCCAAATAACCAAGATAGCGACGGCTGAAATGCCGAACTTGGACCTCCAAACAGGAGTCCCCAAACAAATGGGTGGTGTCGTAGTAGCTACACCCATTATTTTATAAGTCTATGTTGTTGTTGTTTTTTGCTCTAGGGATGGATTGCCAAGCAATTTGGTGCAGATATTAATGTTACCCAGATGATATAGGCTTTTATTAATATTCTATTGCTTTTGGTGATACCTGACTTCCAATAGCGCAACTTTCAGTTTGCTCAATAACTTGATTTAACCTTATGTACATATACCTGCAAAGCTAATGACATTCATGGTCCCCAGAGAATGAATCCAAATGACTTTGGTGATTGCCTGACTTTTCTGCTGCTAGCAGTTGAATATTTTCACTTTACCAGTGAAATATTACATCTACAAGATGAATTCATGTACAATTTCGTACAAATATCCATGGTTCCCAGACAATATATCCTACTGACTTTAATGATCCCAGAACTTCTTCTATGGCACTACCACAAGGTTGACATTTTCAGTTTGTCCAGGACTTTGGTTTATGTCAAATATCACCATATAACTAAAAACTTTTCCATCAAACTCAGCTGTAGGCTCTTTGTGTGTCATGTTAATCAGCAAATGTTTGCATGCTAACATGCTAAAGTAAGATGTAAACATTGGGATCATACCTGCAAACCATCTGCATGTTAGCATTGTCATTGTGAGCATGCTAGCATGATGACATTAGCATGTAGCTAAAAGCACTGCTGTATATGTACAGCCCTGTAGAGCTGTCAAGTTCATGCACATTTTCATGGCCTAAGCACCGAACAGTGCGAGGCAATTTGTGGTAAATTGGCTCGATAGTGCCCCCTAAGCAATTCAATAGATGACACTGACACGCTATCCTCTAGCGGACCGGTGGCTCTACTGTACTTTGCCATGTACTGGATTGCCCTAAATTTAAACCCACAGCTTAAAATTTGACATACGGGAATGGAATTTGGTAGTGCATACCCAAAACCCAACATGAAGTCAGCCATTTTGAGTTTACAGTTCATTTTTTGCCATTTACAGGCACTACTTTAATGAACTCCTCCTACAGATTTAATCAGATGGACCTCAAATTTGGTCAGTACAATCTTAAAACCTTGTGAGTTTTCATGGAATGATGGCATGGCAACGATTTTGCATGTTTAGCATGTGAAAAGTTGTTGTAACTAAATAAAATGTCCAAACGTACATTGTCTAATATGACCCAAATTTCTTACATGTGATAAGGGTCCAGGCCTGAGGACATCTACATGCCAAAGTTGACCAGGCCCTGAGAAAAGCAGCTCAGCCTTGCTGCCCATTTTTCCCAGTGCCCACTTGCGGTATCCCCTGTGGCCCAAAATGCAATTTCCCCATAGGCCACAATTGCAAAAGAGATGCTGTTAAACTGTTGACAGGACACCTTGAGGTCAGAACAAGGTCAGTTTTACTCTTTCTAATATAAATGTTTGATCCATGGAAGGTTTATATTTGTTAAAATTTCCTGAAGCCAAGGAGAACGATTTAAAATTCCGCAACGTCACAATGTAAAGTCTATGAGCTGAGCAGGAACTCACGGATGTGGCCATCGGGAGAAACTCTACTGCGCATATTCAGTGGGTAAACCCGGAAGCTAAAAAATTTTTTTGGCATATGCGGCAGGCAAGCACCTCCATTGGACTGAATAGCCGTCATCTTGGCATTCGGTATCTACTAGGACGTTATAGGTTCTGCACTTTTATGACCTTATCCTAGCAGGTTAATCATATCCATCTCAGATTTGGTCAGGGAATTCTGAAGGCCGTTGTGATGCTATATTGTTGAGATCTTGAGTTATTGTGGAACAGCGTTGCCATGGCGAGCCCGACTATTTGCATGTGCCACCAAGAAACAGGAAGTTGCTGTAACTGGACTGGACTTTGTTCAATCTACCCCAAATTTCTCATGCTTGATAGGAGTTCAGGCTGAAAACATCTATGTGACATTAATGACTCATAGTGATAGTATCACCCACTAACAACAGGAAGTCAGCTTTACATAACATCTTTAAATTCACATGAAATCTACATTGTGTGGTCTGCACCTGTTTAGTGTATGTTCCCTAGTGCCACATTGAACACAGGAAGTGGTGCAAAATTTGAAACATGTCATTCCCAGTGCCCACACTCCATGCAGGAAATAACATCTAACTTATGGGTGCAGTTTATAGCGGTCATGGAAATGCCCAGCCATGTCACCTAGCACCCCCGACCAGTGGTAAGGTGTGAGGGCCCATTCAACGCTGCTGCAGCTTTTATGTTGTTAATGAATTGCCTCCACATTTACAGTCAACAGTATTGTTTTCCTGCAAGTCTTATTGGTTGCCATTTGGCCACTTAGAAATTTTACTAACCTGATCAGACACAAAAACAACAGACTTGGAAACAAAATAAAATTTGCTTTAAATGAAGAGCTGACATCCCAGCAATTTCATTTACTGTAGGCCCAAGAAACCAAACACATGCTCTCTCCCCCGCTGCTGAGGTCACTTTTTGTCTCCACGTCTTCCCTTTTAGCTTAACATTGTGAAGCATGACATCGTCCCTCCTCACATGGGTTTGAAACAGCTTCCGTGAGGTCATAGGTTAGGATCATTCATTCATTAAGACAGACAAATACACAGAGTTAAACAAACAGCAGCTGAAGGTCCTTTGGTAAACGCTGGAAATGCATTATGTAGGAGACACATTCCTGATCGACATACTGTCCAATTAACTGCCTGGCTGTAAAATGAATGGACGCCGCAGGGGTTGTGAAAAGTTGGGTTTAGTTATCTGGCTTTGTCTTTGGCTGCATTGTCAAAGTGACATCAATTGTTGGGTGCAGCCGCACTAGATAGATGAGCAGGCTGCTGGACACATGGTTGAACACTTCACCCCTCTGTGATAAAGTACATTCACTCCCACTGTGGCGTGCCAAACACACGAGTGTGTTATCTAAGCGTGGGTTGAGGTCTCACGTAATAAGTGCACATTTAGGGCCAGTGTGGTTTGGCTGTGGGGACACTGGTCTAGGGCTTGCCCCTACAAATGCATGCCATGTTATCTCTGCCTCCTTCTCTTGTCCCACCATTGGCACTCCCTTTTAGACAGAGTCTGGACATTTATCTCCCAAAATGCACACTGTCTCACACATGCACACACACCACCCAAAACCACTTCACACAGTCCACCCAGATGGTGAACACACACCCAGCTGGGGTGATTTAAAAGGCCTCAGGATAGTATGATGAAATAATTAGCCAACAACGAATGGAGGTGATGATTGTATGAAAATGTTATATTTAGGGAACTCCTGAAACTTGCTTTGGTGGTGTAATCATCCCATCAAGTCTGCATGATTTTCTGTCAAGTCACATTAGTGGTACGATGTTACACAGTGCAGACCTCTGAAATTAATCCGCACTTATATTGCAACAGCATGCAATAATAATGTAGCACTAACAAAAAAATGAATGGGAGCTTGTTGCTCACTGGGATGATTTCATAGATCAAGAATGGTGGAAGTTGTACTCAGATCTTTTACTTAGGAAAAATGAGCAATACCGCAGTATAAAAATAGTCTGTTGCAAGTAAACTTGTATCCAATTGTACCTCAGTTAAAGTACATAGTGTTGGTATATGAGTTTTCCATTTCAGAAAAATATAATATCAATAGATTATAATGATGCATTAATCGCTTCTAGCATCATTAACTGTTATCATTAATTTGCACTTGGTAAAGGGGTGGGAGTAATTTAAACTACTTCTCAGGTAGATTAAACCATAATAATACATCAGAATTTATTAGTTGATATATATTTGTATTAATAATTTGAATCTGCAAAGTAACTAATGTCAAATAAATATAGGGGAGAGTGGGGTAAGTTGCAACATAGACTTTTTAAGAGGTTACACAGGGTTGATCTTTTCATGCTTCCACCCAGTTGACCACAATACCACCAAACAGTGACCTGCAAAATTCCACAGAGACTGGTTGTGTTTCAGCGGAGGTCAGTAACAAAGAGTGTTTTCAGACGATTTAAGTAAATTTCTTTGTCATACTTGTTTTTCGATTACTGAGCTGTTTGTGTAAGACACTGAATCCAACCATATATCATCTTAATAACTGTCTTGTTGCCTAAAACATGGCACCATTTTGAACTATGTGGCCAGCTTCCAGCAAGTGTTAGTGAGGCACTTGATGGAGAAGTCAGTTTAACACAATTAATTCAATACAATTTTATCTATCTATATACAATAGGTTGACACTGTATGGATCTATGACAGATACCCAAACATCTGTGCAACAGATACCCTAACCCTAACCACCAATGCCTCATGAATGGAAAGATCAACACATAGATTCATAGTATGTATGGATATGATATATTCTTCTCTTTTCATCTGTGATAGATCGATGGATAGATGTATGTAGATACCTATCTCTTTATCTACACCAGGGAAAAGATAGGTATCCATCCATCTGTTAGCCTATCATCCATATTCAATGGTAGGACCGATAGATGTACATGGATTGGGTAACCTAGATCCACATGTCACATTATGAGTATTGAATGTATGAATTTTGACAAGACTGTGAAACTGTGTGTCAATAAGATACCTGACAAATTAAAAACACAAAGTATATCTCATTTAATTCAGGACATTAGTTCAAACTGAACAAGTTTAAAGTGCAAAAATAGAGAAATGTGCTATGGGCAGCTTAGTTACAACCCTGTGACTGTTACATTTAACCCCACCCATGGGGTACATTTAAACATTTCACTTCTGCCACTTCTCGGTGCATTTGTAGAAGAAATGTAAGTTGTAGGAAAAAAAACAACTGTTTATTTGTAGCAGAGATGTGCATGTTGTTAGAATAAAACAAAAACATAATTAATCTCAAACGGTTTTAATAACATTTAGCCAAAACTAACATGTGTTAGGTTGTGCCCAGCTCTCCTCTAGTAGGCCAATAGTAAAAAGTAGAAGACTTCTTTCCAAAATAAAGCAGAGAAGTATGAACTAGTGTGAAATGGAAATTCTCAACTAAAGTACAAGTACCTCAGAAATGTACTTATTACACTTCACTACTGCATATCAATCAAGTTACATGAGTTTTTAGTTTTTGTACTAAAATGAATGGAAGTCAATGGTTACCATAGAATGTAGGAGCAATATATTAGAAAATATCTGAAATTGGGCAGCAGGAATGTGAAAATAGTCAAAAAAATAAAGACTGTATGATTTGTAGTTTAAAAAACACACAGCAAACTAACAAGAACTTCAATAAATCACTTTGGGATGGCCCTTTAAACACATAGTCCAGCAGAGTACACTTAAAATGGTTAAAAACTGATTCAAAATAAGTTTATGGGTTTTCTGGGTCACAGTTTATAGTTGTAACTGTCTGTTAACAGGCGTAAAAACCTTAAATATGGTGTTTCATCATGAATTTAACGACTAAAATCAGTTAACATGAGATATGAATTGGGGGCGGTGACAGCAAATTACAACGTCCGAGGTTTGACGGATTGATGGCGTGTCATCCAATAGGGTTGAAGTCTCAGTCCTCACCACCCAATCAGAAGTGACACACAGCACCAGGCCCCGCCCCCCAATATAATTAAACCCACACCAGCGTGGTGGTGGAGGTGTTTGGAAGTTGAGAGAAGAACGCGGAGGGATAAGATAACTGTGGCCACCTCGCAACTTTCCGGGCCACTAAAACCCACTCCAGCCCGAAATATTATAATGAAATACACCTCCATCTTTGCTCAGAAGACGTCGGAGTTGACGTTAAAGTGACTTTTTGAAAGTAGAGCTGCTTCCTTGTTCGACAACGGGGTGAAGTATCTCAACATCCTCACAAAGAAACTTTGCTTGCTAGGCTGCTAACTCGCACACAAACCTGAAAAAAAAGTAGGATGACTGCTGTAGACGTGATCACACGGTGTTAGTAACGTCTCATCTGTCGAGCTAAGTGTTCCTGGCTGCTGTTTTAACTTGGAAATGATATCTATATTACTCAAGACTGACTTTTCTAACGGTTTTGAGTAGTCATCATCACCAGTGGAGGAAGGGCTGCAGCTGGTTAACCTAGCCAGCCACCACCAGTGTTTCCACATAGCGCCCCCCAAATCTCCACCAGGCAGGACACACACTGGTGTTTTCTCATAGTTAGGAGCTCAGTGGGTGTTTCTGGAAACATGTCTGGCCGAAGTGGAGTCGGACAGATCCGGGGAGCTACCTCAGGTCCTCAGCCCCTCAAGGCTACTGTTCCCTATCAGCTGGCCAGCAAGCCTCGACCCAACCGGAGAGATGGGAAGTCAGGTATGAGCTCAACACCTGTCACAGTGTACATAGAGATATGTCCCCTGTATCAATGTGTGCAGGCCTGAATGTGATGCCATGATGGAAAATATTTAAAACTAGGTAATGTGGCCTACTTAATAACATTAATTCACACCAGCTGTACCACCTTTAACTACTTATTAACTTCTAATTTGTTGCAAATTTGAGATCTATGACTCTAGTAAAGCCCCATGACTGTGAAACATCTGTAGCAACATCAATATAACAATCAATAATGTCAACAAGGAAGTCTCTGCAGTATCTGCAGCTGTAATACAGCTTCCAGAAGAAAACTTTTAACTTTCAAACACTTATTCATTCATTTTTAAAGGGTGTATTGTAGATTTCTGCCAACAAAGTTAGCTGTGGGTTTATTAAATATATGAATATGTTTGCCTTGGGCTGAGCAATATATTGAGTTATCGATATCCTGTTAAAAGACTAGATATCATCTTAGATTTTTTGGATGTGGCATCGTCATTAGTGTTATATTCTGGTTTTAAAGGCTATATTACCAGACTGTTCTAGCTGCTTTTATTTGCCTTTACCCACTCAGTCATTATATCTGCATTACTGGAGATTATTAATAAAAAATGTCATTGTGTAAATATTTTGTGAAAGCACCAACAATCAACTCTACAAAACCCTCGGTATTTGGTCAAAAATATTGTTATATATATGATTTCCTCCACATTGCCCAGCTCAATTTTGCCGATCATGTTGTTAGAACTGAATAATAAAGCAATAAAAATATTTTTTACACAGAAATGTACGTGCATTTGTATATAAATAATATGTTTGTAGCTGCATACGTTGTTTATTTTATTATTGATTAATCTATGAAATACTGTATTGATTCATTTTTTTGTCCTTTTAATATCAGAAAATTGTAGAATAGCAAGATAGAAAAGAGTAGAATAGAAGTTTCCAGAGCTCAAATTTAAACCTGCGTATTCTGCTACGATCATGTCAGACAGATAAAGCAGTGCGTTTTATATCAAGGAAGTTAAAACCAGCAAGTTCTTTCTTTTAAGAAATTACTTAAATGATTGATAATGAATACCATATTATCCAAATTGTTGCCAGTGACAGTGACTTACTTAACATTTTCTAATGATTAATAGACTCATAATTTCAGCCCTAGATGTTGTGAATGATGACATAAAGTAGCTCAAAGCTTACTTAGTGTAACCACATTACACTTTTTTTTAGACTAATTTAAGATTTTGATGCACAAGTTGTGTACTTAAGCACTTCTAACTTCTGATAAACGTAAATAATACTGTTGTTATATAAGTGAAATATTATGGTTTGCTAAGGCTTATTTAACTTGCTCAAAATTCATCACTAACTGATGCAAACTTGAGAAATAACGGGATAATTGAATCCAGTGCTGCATGACTAATAAAAAGTTGTCTCCTTCTTGACAGCTGGAAAACCCAAACCGCACCAGCTGAGCTCTGGCATGAGGCGGACGATGTCTCTTGACGCCATCATCGGGCCGTACCTGCAGGGACACTGGCCCAAAGAACCAGAGGGCCAGAGCAGCTTGTCTCGGAAGGACAAGTCCACCCAGGTCAGCTCCAGTTAAGGAATGCTCCATAATGATGGTGAAATGAGTGGAATGCATGACTTTCCCACAGATGTTTCCACATTTAGAGATTTGTTTTTAAGTCGTTAGTGACTTTGGGGGGTCGAGTCATGTTAAAAGATTAGTTTGCAGTTTTAGCAGAGAAGGAAGTTGCTAGGAGATGCATGGAGGGAGGGAGGGAGGGAGTGAGTGTCCGGTGCTTACACAGCTTTTACAAAATGAGAACCACAGCCATGAGAACAGTCCCTGGTGTCAGCTGATGAGGCCGTTTCGGCTGCACCCATCCTTTCTGCTCTGTGTGCAGGCACTCGCCACTGCTCTTCGGTTGCCCACATCCTCCTCCCCCCCCTCTCTTTGTTTTTCAGTTTCTCCTGCTCTTTCGCTCTTGTACAAGTGTGAAGAGAGAGACTGTGGGTGTGGATGATGTGATGTGGCTGCAGATCAGTCTTTGAGCATGAAAAGCTTTGCTAAGTGTGCAACTTTTGGTGAAAGACGCATGAAGTCCTTGTGTCATTTACATAAGTTTTTTTTTTTTTACATTTTAATATGATCACAGGGCAGCTTCAGGCTAAAACTTTAATATATATGTTTATTCATAGTTGCATGGGATTTTATTTGAAGAGTATTAGTTCTTATGGTTGCCTTCTTCCTCCCCAGACCCCAGACTCATGGTCAGATAAATCTCAGAGCCGGAGAGGCAGCAGCAGCCACAAACGATCGGCATCATGGGGCAGCGCTGAGCATCTGCGAGAGGTGAATCTCTGCCTGTGCTACTTAATGTGTGTAACAAGGTTTGCTTAACTGGATGTCAAAGAGAGAGGGCTTTTAAAAAAAGACTCGATTGCTTTGACAGCATTGAGCAACAGGAGACCAGATGATCTCATCTGCACAGAAACTTCCCTTTTCGACAGCTTTCAGGAGCCTCTCTCCTCATTTCATCTTTTATCTGAACCACCACATGATCAGATTATCTCCACTAAAATGTTGACAGTCTTCAGAAGGTACCCTTGCGTGTTATATCTGTGCCCTGTAAAGGACTTCCCCTGTGTGTGTGTGTGTGTGTGTGTGTGTGTGTGTGTGTGTGTGTGTTTGTGTTTGTGTGTGTGCAAGCTGACTGACAATAACCTCTGTTCATTACAGATTGCTAAACTAAAACAACAGCTGCAGCAGCGCAGCAAACCTGCAGTCTCAGGGGGGCATGACAAAGACCGCCAGCGTGGATACCCTCAGGGGAGCTGTAGCCTAGGAGCTACTCAGGTACCTTAGCATCATCACCACTACATAAACACTGCACCACTTACTGTATGCAGGCATGTGTGAGCACACTTTCTACAGGCAAAGCTGCCACCAATAGTTCTTCATCAGTGCAGCCGGTCTATTTCCACACACATATAGCTGAGATTACCTTCATCACACTGAACTAGACAGTGCAGTTCATCACAGGAAGTGAATGAAATAAAACACTGAAGCAACAGGAAGACCACTACATCACGTCGCTTCTGCTTTCGGTGCAGAATATGTAGTTCTGCTTTTCAGCACAGCTGGTCTGCGCTGTCGTGTCGCATGGTGCCACACTCCGCTGGGCTGTGTTGGTTTCAACCCAAAGTGTGGTGACATGACGCACCAGTGAGAACGGTTACAAACCTGATGTGTACCTAAAGGTGTTAATGACAATTTAATAAGGACTCGCACACAGTAATATCTTTAGCACATGTGGCTTTGATACTTACCACATGAAGTATGTGCTTTGGGAACTGCATGAGAATGCTTTTGAATTTGTTAGCAACTATAAACTAATTTATACAGCACTCCTTGTACAAAGAACGCAGCTCAAAGTGCTTCACAATAAGAGCAAACAAGTAAAACTGACTAGAGAACTGTAAAAGTGTCTGATCTGTGAAGTTGCCTCTGAAGACTAATGCAGCCTAAATTCCATCTGACTTGTTACTGTGTCCTCAGACTCAACCCATTCCCATCCCCCTCGCTCCCCTGTCTACACTGGTCCCTCGGCTGCGCTGCAGTGTGGAGGGCCTCAACCAGGAGCTGGAAGGCATGTTCATCTGTCAGCCGCCACATCCTCAGCACAGGGTAACTGTCACCTCCCTTCCACACAGCATCACATGTGAAAAGATTTTATAAATGTATTTTATTTATTTACAAGAAAGACCTGACCAAGGTAGCAGCCAATCAAAATTAGGGATCTTCCTGGCAACTAATTTCCCCGTCGATTAAACGAAGATTTTAATTAAGACTAGTCTAAAAAAAGGTCTTGGCACGTTTTTTTTAGGCTCAACATATTGCTTTAACTTCCTGAAGCTTTTACCTTCAACGAAGCATATCTTGTGAGGTCATTGTCGTGATGAGCTGCGTTATCTTCTCAGATCACAGCGTCTCCGGGTGAACGATGTCAAATTGGTCTGAGCGTGGCTAGCAGCAGCAGCCGTCGTTCTGTGCAGGTTAACATCCACATGCGTGAGTTGAATGTGGTTGGCATATAATGGAGTGATTATATGCCAGTTTTTTCCGACACAGCCTACATGCTACCTTGTTTTCATTTTCTAGATCAAAGTGCAGCCAAACAGCGCTGGTTTTGCGAGAGGACATCGTTCTTATTTCCCACCATGCTGTTTTCAAACTCCAGTTTACTCGAGCATTACCGCGGCAAGGGGGACTGCTGTCTGACGGCCTTGTACATATATAAAACGCTAATTGGTTTAACTGAATAATATTTCTGGTGCCAACTAGCGAGGGGAAGAACGATCGTTTAAACGGCTAATCGTGTGTATCCCTAATCAAAACACATTTAAAATGCAACAATACAACATATAATACAAAAATCCACAATAAAACAACAGCTATTCAAACATAGTGGCCTCAAGAGAAAAACAAGCACACGTCTCTGTCACCACATTCTTTATGTTGCCCTTAAATTCATTGATGGACTTTTTGGAGATTGTTCCATGTCCAAGGTGCAGAATGCAGTTTTCCCCAGATCTGTTAAAACTCGGGGTGCATTAAAATGCAACCACTTTGAGGAGCGTAGCTGGTAACCACCAGAGCTGCAACCCTTGTAGCGGGCTAACTTCCCTATAAACAAACCAACTTGCGGCGAGTTGCAAACTCACCAAGTTGAGGTTTAGCAGTAACAACCAAATGAGTAGTAAAGTAGTGCAGTACATGATGTACCGTGAGGGTAAACGTGCAGAGCCAGTATATTTTTTACATCTAACTCGGAGAAATGAGGATTTATGTCAAAGGAACCAGAGCTGGGGATTGTAGGAACAGTGGACTAATTAGATGACTAAACATACTGACAAAGGGCTCATTCATGCTCATTGATAGATCTGTATACGCACACAGATGGAGCCTTCTGTCCGTACTTGTGCGCGTTCTCTGAAAGCTTAGGGTTATGGACAAAATGCAGCAGTACCACCAGAGATTGTGGGGGCAGTGTGGCATAGTTCAAGCGAGATACGACCATAGGAGGTGACAAAGACATTTAAAAAATACCAGAACGGAACAAATCAGTTGAATGTCCATTCTACTTCCATTCTATTTCTATACCAGGACATAATATTATGGTGGCTGATGTTATTTAAACACGGACGTTTCCTGTCTTTTCAGCTCCTTGATGTTCCAGATGGTCACCGGGCTCCGGTCCCTACACAGAGCTGCAGCAGTGGATCTCAGAGTGACCCCCCCACCACACCCCTGTCCTCATCTTCTCCTTCCTCCTCCTCTTCCTCCTCACCCAGCTCCTCTCCTACAAACATCTGCACTCTGTCACACAACTCTGAAGATGCACCTCTGGATCAACAAGGTTAGTTTTTTAGGTGTTATGTGTCAGGTCACTGGATCGAAAGTTCACAGTGGTTAAAGTGTGTAAATGTAATTGTGTCACTAAGTCAAAAAGTACTGCATGTGCAAAATGAGCTCAGGGTTTTGTCCACGGTGACCTTTTACGGTGCATTTGTACTGTCCACTGTTTGGAAAGCTGCTTTATAATTGAGCATTGAACTGGAGGTCTCAGTGAATCATGTGCCTTTAATGATGTACCTGAAAGTTACTGTTATACATAACTTAAAAAGAAAGAATTTTCAGAAAACAAAAGGGAAAGGGAAATACCGTCACACCTGTTGTAGCCACACAGACTCAACCTACATCAGAAAACCACTCTCTGCATGCACAATCACTCAGGCAACTTTTATAGACAACCACAAACATACATATTTGCATTCAACATAGGGGTGGTAAGCTCAGCATCATGATACTATCTCAGCTAAACAGGAGACACCACAGATGCTTTATCAGTTGTGGCAGTGTCTCATCTTCCACACATTTACAGTGACGTTTTTTCTAAGGTTTGTTTTGCTCTTCTTATTTAGCTTTAATCAGGCAAAGATCACTTCCTGTTCACACTTTTTTCACAAAAGATAAAAGCACAGAAACAAAAGTTACATAAACAGTTACAAACTCTCATCATGCTTTTGTGTGCTAATATTTGATTATGAAGCGACGCATTTAAAAACTATAAGGATTACATTTTTATTGTTTTACCATTTAAATGTTGACTGTAGTACATGACTAAATGTGTAAAAAGTTTTATTGTTACAGCGCAAATTTGACACTTTGTTCTTCTAGCTTTTAAATTGATGGAGTCGTGTTTAAATGTTCTGTATGCGACATCCGGGGCATTAATATAGCAGCACACCACAATTTAATAATGATAATAATACTAATAATAATAATAGTAAAGGGCTGAAATATGACTTTTTAACTAAGATGATTTTTTTGTGTGAACCATCTTCTGATTTTTGAGGATAAAATTACATAGTTTATAATACTGGTTGACTCACCATGGCAATAATACAGTCGTTACACTGGAACCTTGGCTTATCCAGACACTTTCTGCTGTAGCTTCGGAAAAACACACACTTTTTTTTTTGCAGCACTTGCTCACCCAGATCTGGTACTTTTCTTTACACACACATTCAACATTCAAGACAGTCTCACTTCTCATCTTCTCGTAACGAGCCCTGCTAGACTATGTCATATACTCATGTAACCCTGTCTGAAAGGGGAAGGCTCGGCGGGTAACATTAGTGATGGAAAATGAGAGCTGTGCAGGTTTTCCTTTTGTATCAAGCAGCAACAACCGTATAGCATGACGTGTTTGAGACATTTTACAGCCTGTGACATTGAGATGTCAGCGCTGAAACAATATAGCTTGCAGCCCTGCTGTATGTGTAAGTGCATGTGAGTCCTTTTGTGTGTATCCATCTGGCTAGCGCAATAACGCTGCTCTGCACTGTGCTCATGCGGAGGTTACTGCTGATAAAGTCATCCTGTACCTTGGTGTTGTCGTGGAAGTGTAGTGCTCACCCTCCAGTCCCCTCCACGCTAATACCATTCGCTCTTTCGGCACTGTTGCCATTGTTGGCTCTGTTAATTGAGTTAGCACTGCTCGCAGCTAGCTCTCTGCTAAGCCACCTCCATGTTGAGAACCGTGTGCAAACAATCCTGCCCCAGACTCTAAATCATAGATATGCTCTGAATGTTGCAGCTCGTTTCAAGACTTTAAGACTCTTTAACCTCGGTCCAGATTGAACAAAACTCAAAATCCTTGGTTACAAAATCAATGATTTTAATGCTCAGAAACTCCAGTGTATTATATTAATGCTATAATTGATTTATGTCTCAATAAATAATGTGTGCACACTGCCTCAAATATTGTAACCGTAGTCCTCAGAAGTTTTGCTCACAGAATCTTTGACATTGACTTGTTTTTCCCTGTTGTTTCAGGTTTGACAGACAGTGCCGAGATGTGCCTCCTGTCTCCGTTCTCCTCCCAGAACGAGGCCGACCTCTCGCTGCCTCTGCTGATGTCGTCCTCCCCAGGGCCCAACAAAAGCTGCTGCTTCCAGAGAGAGCCTCCCGAGGGCTGCGAAAAGGTCAGAGTCTGGGAGGAAACCAGGTACGTTTGTTCTGCATCTCAACAGAATTGACAGACTTCTCTCTCATGTTTGCTCTGAACCACACCTACAGCTTGATGGAGCTGTTAAGAGCACTCCACCATTTTAGTTGTGTATTATTACACCATTTCTGGACTCATGATGCACAGGTTCATAATACATTACCAACAAGGCAGACAGCTGTCAGTTCAGTTGGAGATACATGGGTGTTATGATAGTAGTGGGGAGGTGTGAGCCACAGAGGTGTTGTAAGCTTCTGTCTGATTCCACACCCCCAGATTTTTTTTATTTTTTATTTATTTATTTTTTTAACCTTGTCGTCTTCTGACTCAACAGAGACTTGTCAGAGAGGCAATTTATCAGACTTCACACAGCTCCCTCTGGAGCCACAAAAAGCCTCCTACAACACACATGTAGTAGAATCTCCAGCCTTTGAACAGACTTTCAACTGTGAAATGGGTCTATTATTTTTCTAGATGTTTTGTTTGTACTTCTATACGAAGAAATATCTAAAGGAGTACTCACTTGAGTGAAATGAGTGTACCAGATTATAGATCAGTTGCACCTAAATCAGTGTGTGGGTGCCCTCTAGTGGTGATGTAGTGAATCCTCATATGATGCATTTGGCCCCGATTTATAAGACATCTAGACATGACCAGACATTTAATCAGTGTGCAGAAACCAGTTTTGTTAAGGTTAGGCATTTAAGACCTCCTCCTTCCACCTTTTAACTTTGTATATGTTAAAAACTAAAACAACTTCCCAAAGAAATTCAGTAGGGTGTGGCCCCCACCCTTTCTCTTGCGACACAACTGTACTGTTATTGCCAAAGTACTGCCTGTTTAAGTCCTGTATTTGTTTCTTTTCAACCTTTATATTGTCATATGGAATTTGGGTGCAGTAGTTCTTGCTACAGTTGTAATTAATTACTTATTATCATGATTTTTACTTTTTATGTTTTATGCCTCTGTGACGATAGCTGTGGTTGGAGGCATTATGTTTTCGGGTGTCCATCTGTACGTCAGATTCTCGTGAACGCCATATCTCATGAACACATTGAGGGACTTTCTTCAAATTTGGCATCAACATTCATTTGGAATTAAAAATGAGCTGACTAGTATTTGGTGGTAGGAGGTCAAAGGTCAAGGTCACTGTGAGATCACAAAACATGTTTTTGGCTATAACTCAAGAATTCATACACTAATTATGACAAAATTTCACACGATTGTCTAATAGGATAAAATGGGGTGACATTTATTTCCAAAAGGTCAACTTTACTGTGACATCATAATGCTCTGCAAAAACAGTTTTCTGGCCACTATCTCAGGAACAAAAGGGAAGAATACTATTGAAGACTATATTTTCAATCAGTATCATTGGTTAACTTTTATATAATGAGTTGTTGCCATGTTTTGTAGCATAATGTGTGATGTTCATAAAGCACAGTGCAAAGTCCCACACATTTCAGTGGCTTGTTTTTTAACCTTTGTTTTAGGATTTTCAATATAAAACAATTGCTTAGTCACAGAGTCGCAGGACTTCAACATTATAGCATAATGAAATACACATACACAGCGATAGACGGTTTACTGCTACTCAGACCATTACAAGTTACTACCCCTGAGATACTCGAGTACAAGGCTCCAAATTCTGACAAATATTTGAGTCTTAATCTTATCAGAGAACCTTAACGTTTCTTAATACAATATATTCATCCGCTCTGTTATCTACATATCCCATGTTGGTGCACAGTCTGACTTCCACATAGGCAGAATAAGTTTCCTTGCCACAACCATATCAAATGAAAAGGCCTGAGTTTCATATTGGGACAGAAACTAGTGGGTTAGGTCCCCAGTGCTTCTCAAAGGAATTAGAGAAACATTCAAATATACTCGTATTATATGTGCAGTATGTTTTTGGACAATGTTAACCCTCCTAAATTAAATTGTGCTCAGTTTTGACTGTTTTCTGAGTGTTTGTTACATTTAAACATCAGGGAATTTAGTTGTTCATGACAATGTCTACTGTCCTGAATGTGTCTGCACACTTTGACACTTTGACTTTGAGGTTAGTTTTGTCTTTTGGTTCTGACCGCCCCTCTCCTCTCATCCTGTAGCACTCCACGCCAACCTAAGCCAGCCCTCATCTCCTCCTGCCCAGACCCCAACAAGGTAAACTTCACCCCCCATGGGGGCTCAGCCTTCTGCCCCGTCAGCCTCCTCAAGCCCCTCCTCCCCTCCATGGACCTGTTGTTCCGCAGCCTCGCCGTCTCTCCATCCGGCAGTTGCACGAGCCAGGGAACGAGCTCCTGCCAGGCAACGTCTTCTGGCAACCGGGCCGCTCCTCCAGATCCTCCAGCAACCACTGCTGTCATGGGAGAAGGCTCTGGGGAGGGCCTCGCTTTCTGATCACTACTGCGGATCCTTTTCTTTTGGAAACGATTTTGCATGATGCAAATACGTCAGTGGTCTGGGACAGATGTGTTGATGTTGCTTTATTTTAGGAAATGACCAGTAATTTTCCACACAGGTTTGAAATAATCTTATGTTGAAAAATAATAATATTGAAAAAAAAAAAAAATACTAGTACGCAATCCAGTGGATATGCTTTATGAGCTACTTGTTTTCGGAGTCTGGGCATTGTGATGTTTCTAAACTAAAGGCTTTTCTGACAGGTCATAATCCAAAGATATATTTTGGCCAAACACTTGTGTAATAGACGGGGCTGTCTTACTCTGCTCTTAACTGCCCTCTCACCTGCTTCACATTATTTTTGTTTCTCCAAAGAAGCCATGACAAACACTTACACTGGTTTTTAAACTCTGACTGCAGTGCGTCATCTCTGTCCAAAGTGTTGGAGTCTGGGTGAAGGATGAAAAACCCTTCTTGGTTGAGTTTGTTTTTAAGTACCTGCATCTCTTTTTACCTAACTTGACCTTGCACCTGTTGGTGGTGTACAAAGCACGACAAATCAGTGGGGTACTTTTTATTTACCTGATCCAAAAAAATAAAAAAAAAACCCTGACACAATGAAATCACATTTTGATTGTTGACCGAAGGGAATTTCCCAGTTGTTGAACTTGGGTAGCGTCGATACCTAAATGCTTCAGCTCACGCATTCCTGCTTTAAAAGATGTAAAGATTTTATTTTTTTTTTTCATCATTGTCATATTGTTTACTTGCAAAAAAGTAACTCGTGCACGTGTTGTCTATGAACCAGTTATTCCTCGATGTTCTTGATGTTATGTTTATAGTTTTGGGGTTTCACAGCCTAGTTGACTACCTAACCAGTTTTAGTGGTGTAGATCTGTCGTCCTTAATGTTCTCCGAAGATGTTCCTCTTCCTCTGCCAAGCTGACAAGTTGATGTTCAAATAGTTTTATTTCTGGTAGACATGTTTGCACAAATTGAATTGAGTCGCAATTCTTATTTTTATATTCACTTTTGTACTTTAAGAGTAGTAATGTGTATTTTCTACATCTTTTTTTCAATTACCTGCAACATAAGCTAAAAAAAAAGCCCTGTTACTTTTAGTTTTGTTCTGTCAGTATAATTGAGGCAGGTGTTACATGAGATACTGTATCCGGTGGATTTTTATGCACTTCCAGGAGAGGGTTTTAATGTGGAGGAGTGTCTCCGCGCGTTGGTCCTGGGTTTATTGTCTCTGACAGGAGTTTTGTTTGTTTGTGTGTGTGTGTGTGTGTGTGTGTGTGTGTGTGTGCACGNTGTGTGTGTGTGTGTGTGTGTGTGTGTGTGTGTGCACGTGGATGAAAAGTTAACTAGTCTGATTGTTTGACTAACTTGTAGTTTTAGTATCCTGGTGAAATGCTGATGGATTGAAACATTGTCTTTTTCCAAATAAGCCTCGATGTTTTATGAGTTGGTGTGGATGCTGGGGACGTGCTGTTATCTCAGGTTCTGTGTTCTGTCCACATAAATATATGATTGATAATATGTTGTCTTTGTGATTTATTAAACTAGTTGTAAGTCATAACTCTTAACGTTCTCATGTGAATTTCCAGTGTCCACGGAAGGGTGTCGCTCTAGTCTGAAATTGGTCATCGAGAAATGAGAACATGAACTGTTAACCTACAGCTACTGGTAAAAGGAAATTACAACACTTTTTTCGATATCCTCCTTCAGGCAGGTTCATCAAATCCACCTCAAATCTGCTCATAAAAGTTCTAAGACCTTGTTGATGCCCAGAAATTAAGCTTTTGACTTTGTCGCAATATTTGCCATAAAACAGGAAGTTGTTTTTAAGAGGCAAGGGATGCTTGAAAACTCTAGAAACTTGGCACACATCATCAGATTTCAGTGAATCAGCCCCTGCAGTATGATTCACCTAGAGGTGTGAAAATTGGTAGGCATATGTAACATCCCAAGACGTACAAAAAAGCCTCTTGGAGCTATGTTCTAAACCCAACAGGAAGTCAGCCATTTTGAATTAATGTTTCACTTTGGTGCATTTTTGGCAATTTCCAGGGGTCGTACTTACACGAACACCTCCTACAGATTAGATGCCATTGACTTCAAATTTTGTCTGTACCATCTTAAGACCTTTGACATCCAAAGTTGCTTAAAGCTTGTGTTTTCATCATAACGTGCAACCACAGCGAGGTGTCAAACTTCTGTGTTTCGCCACCAAACAGAAGTGGTATGTAATGCCAGCATACATGGACCAATCTGCCCCAAACTTCACGTTTTATGTGGCTCCAGGCCTGAAGCCAACTACATGCAGAATAGATATGTTGATTGTGCCACCAATTGCCAACAGGGTTTATGTTTTGTCAGACACTTATCTTTTGATTTAAATGACATTTACACAGTGGGGTCTACACTTGATGTGCAGCAACATGATGTATAATTAGTGTCCTTGCCAGCACCACATAGTGAAAACAGGAAGTAGTACAAAATGTAAAATAGGTCACTTCAGCACCCATGTTAAGTGGAGGATACGCCATCTCACTCCTGCGTGCAGTGTCTGACTTTCTTAGAAATGAACTGCCCTGTCAGCAAGTTGAGAGTTGTACACTGTTTAAAAACAAAAACAGAATGACTTCCATGTGCCATCATGAGAATATGTCTTTTGATTTTCAGTTTTCTCTCCACTTGTCCTGGATCAGATTTTTTTGTAATGTCCTTAGATTTGTCTTCTGTACATATGATGTCTGTTTATAAGTTTTCGGTTAAAGTGGGGGAAGGGTGCAAACTTAAAGGTGCTGTATGTAACTCTGGGGAAAGACAGTTGATTGCTGAGTCTCATTCGCAGGTTGTCAAATACACACGCTTAAGGTTGGTTGTCGGACCGAACCAACAATCCAGTATCTGACAACCTGGGAATGAGACTCGACAATCAACTATCTTTCTTCAGAGTTAACATACAACATTCAACTGTAAAACTGTAAGCGTATAATCCATCCATCTACCTATCTTGAATTAAATTGCTAGCATATAGTGCAAAAATAGTCTAATATACAATTGTCAATTGATAGTGAACATTGACTGTCCCCATTTTTTTTTCTTCAACAACTAACACATGGTTGGGTTTAGGCGACAAAAATACGTGGTTTGGTTTACAGAAAAAGAGGGTTTGGCTTTAGTATCTTATGGGAGGCGAATATTTCTATCCTGGGTGAAAGTCCGTGTTTGTTGGACCCATCCACCACCCATCCCGTCAGCCCAACTTCGACTTTCACCGCCTTAACTTTCGTGCTTGTCCCGCTGCATTTCCCCCTGATGCTGCTGGCGAGGTTAAACTATAATGGCAACTGGCCGTGTATCGTGCCGACGTTAAGGGACACCTTTTTTTGTTGGTTTCTGACGCCGCAAATTACTGGAGCGCTGGATTTCGACGACTTCAGAGTGAGGCTGGACTCGATTAGACCCTTTGGCTGGGCCATATGTTTGACAGCCCTGCTCTAAATCTTCTTCGTATATATAGAATTACCAAATTATCACGGAAAGAAGCCTTTAAGCCAAAATGGACGACAAAAAAATCCTCAAAGTGCTCAGAAACCCTCCCCGGAAACTTAATAGACTAACTACATGCTGGTGAAGACCATGTGCTACGACAGAAAGCTCTAGAGTTGCTACTAAATGGTCGCTGTGGTGACATTGGCAAGACCTTCTTTCTAATTATTATGTAAGATTGTAATCTTGAATCAAAGTATGTGAGCTTAATGTGGTTTTTCTTTCATAGCTTGAGTATTTATGTGAACTTCTGTTTCCTTACCATACAATGACAATACAGGAGAACAGGTCTCGTGGTATTTTCCACGCGCTCATACCTGGTGTTAAAGAAGATATATGACACAGGAAGAAGCTCAGTGAGGAGTTTTCTTTAAGACCCGCACACACATGATACTCAATACAGCAGGGCACACATATCTACAGTACATACAGCTGTTGCATTGTGGGATTGGCAGACAGTAGAGGGGCTGGTGTGCCGTTCAGTGTACAGTCAGACCAGTAGGAAGTCGCACGAGCTTCTCCGCAGCAGCAGCAGCAGCAGCAGCAGCGCACATTTTTCCCGGCAGATCTTGAGGTTAACGGACCCTGACAGAAAAATGTCCACCATGTTGGGGACGGTCGCCAAACAGCTGAAGAGCCACCCTGCTGTGAGTACTGAACACTGTGTGTCTTTATAACATGCCAACGACCCGGTGACATTGAAAACGCTCGTGAGGACGCGGTGTGTCTGTCCGCGCGCCCGTTACCCCAAACCTCAGCTTAATTATCAGACGCGTTATATCCAGTGATATGATAATGCGGCTTTTCTTAATTAAGGCGCCGTTTAGGGTGTTTTTCTTAATGTATAGTGTGTGGGAGATTAATATAATGATAAATGTGTATGATGTAGAAATGTAATTCCGCATTTTTAATGATAAAATGGCCGATTTGGTCAATTTAACGCCAATAAATCCGCATTATAATCCATATTTTACATCATTTCTCATCACTATATATCCTGTTATTATCCTCCCTGCTGTAAAGGCTTATTATATGTTTGCTCTCCCGCCCTTTGAGCTTCATGACGGGATTATATTTTCTCTAAAAATGAAGACACCTGCTCTAATGAGGCGCTAACACATTTATACAGGAGCCGCAATTAAAATTAGCTTTCTTAAATGTGGGACATATGTATGTAAGGCAAACATATATATGTATACTGTTTCCCTTTAAGAGACATACCGGTACTGTATGTCACAGCCATAAATGTGGGGCGCTGCAGCACGTACACAAGAACATATGACTCAAGGCCAGAGCAATGCACGCAAAGAGACTGATAATTCAAGGACGACGGGGTTGAACAATCGGCTTTACGGCACCATCTCCATGAATAGACCACTGGGTGGGATTGTGTCAATCTCAGCTTTCTATTAAGTGAAAATGTCTGTTGTTATAAAGGAAGGAACCAGTTATGATGTATACTAGTATGACAAGTGAAATCTTATGTAGGTGGTTACTGACATGCCTGTCAAACAATCACCATATATGACTATTTCATATGTATATACTGTATCTGTAGCTACTCATAAGCTGTACACTGGCATCTCACACTTTTAATTGTGCTGCTGGAGTGGAGTAAAACCCCAACATGAGGTCACCAGATGACTAACAGGTCAGAAATGTGATGCACTAAATTATAGACCTTCCTGTAATCACTGGATCATTTTGCCTTTGAATTTATTCGAATTAAACAGAAGAAGATCTCCCAAAGGACAAAGGATTTTGTGAGCCTAGCTATTACAGCTGCCAAAAGATGCATCACAACTAAATGGAGTCATAAGATCCCCCGGATATTACACAGTGGATTGATGAGGTCAATTTATGTGTTCCCTTAGAGAAAATGCCATGCTATTAGAGGTAGCCCACAGCTGTGTCGTAAGACTTGGGACCCATTGATGAGCTATATGGAATTGTTACTGTCTGATCATTTACCTTTTTAACACCATCTTTAATGGAAGAGGCAATATCTCTCGTCACGGCCCTCGTTCTGTTTTGTGTTATGTTGTGTTTTGTCATGATCTCTGTCATACATGAATGTGAAAAATGAATACACAGATCTCAAGACAAAAAGCACTGGAATCAACAATACTAACTCTTTGCTGTTGGTTATCTTGTCCTTATAACTTGTAACGAACTTGCATTCTTCTTCTTTGCCCACTAGCTCATCCCCCTCTTCATCTTCATCGGTGGCGGGGCAACCATGAGCATGACGTACTTGTGTCGACTGGCTCTGAAAAACCCTGATGTCTCGTAAGTCTCTGCCATTTCTGAGAATGTGACAATACAATAAATGACAATGCAAAGTAAACATAGTTAGCCATAGTTAATGCAGCAGTTATGTTTACATGTATGTGTCTTTATTTATGATTATTATATTTTCTTGTTTTGTCTGTTGTATTCTCATGTTTGGGTGAGAAATATTATTTGTAATAGAGTAGATTTTAAATTCTAGAGAGGAGGTTTTCACCATAAGCCCTTTCAGGTTTCTTACCATGTTTATTCTTATATACTCATGCTAATACACATTTTAAGTAGAATAAAATAATCCAGCTGAGCAAAATGTTGCAAGATATCTGCATCAAGGATCATATGGTCAGACACATCCTCAATACAGGAAGACTGCACATAGACAGAATCAATTTGACACAATGGAGGTTTCCATATAATTCACATGGGGTTGCCAGATCTTGTAAAATGTTTCACTCTTATTCCTCAACCAGAAAGTTATCTTCTCTGTAGGGTATACAGCTATATATTTTTAGGAAGCCTCATTCCAATTTGGAGGGGAGCATTTGATTTCCATTGTAACGAAATACATTGTTTAGCAATAGCCAACAAATGTCTGTAAGCCTTATGGCAGGGCTATTTTTAAGGTTTGATTTGGTAAAGTTACCCAGTAAACAAATCTCCACATCCAATGGAAAGACGACACTATAAATACTGGATAAGGTGTCACATAACCCCTGCTGAAGTCCCTCAAGTTACCCCCCAAGGAATGTTCCCTCGTCTAAGCCACATCGAAAACAAAGGGATGATATATTGGAATTGTATTTGTGCAGTTTGTGTGGCGCTGATGCAGAAAGTTTAACTATATTAATCTATATCTGCACAAATCACCCCATAGTTCCCCATCCAGATTTATTCCCACGTCTTTCTCCCATTGAAATCTGGACCGCTCCAGATCAGGTATTAATAACTGCACATAAGAGCTTCAAACTCTTCAGAGATAGTTGTAATCAGTGGCTGTTCAGCGTGGCACAATTGTTCCACAGGGGTCAAAGAAGGTAAATTCAGCCAGCCTGTGTAGCTGACTAATTAAGTCACACGAAATTTGGTTTCGTCAGCTCTTGGGTTTTTATTAAACCTCAGTGTGTGTGTGTCAACATTTCATATTTTCTTGTCCTCAGTTGGGATCGCAAGAACAACCCCGAGCCCTGGAACAAAATGGAGCCCAACCAGCAGTACAAAGTATGAGCCTTGTACAATTGCATCAGTAATGCATGTTGTTCCACAAGCATCATCTTTTCTGTTATCTTGCCTCAAAGTCCATATCGCCACCCTCTTACTGACTGTGTCCATCATGTGTTTCCAGCTTTTCAAAATCAACATGGACTACTCCAAGCTGAAGAAGGACAGGCCTGATTTCTAAGTCATCGTGTCTTTGCACCTCCGTCACTGATATTGTCGTCAGTGCGAGGAGCCTTTGCACTTTTTCGCCGAACACATAACAATCCCTTGACGCTGAATGAAGGCTGATTTCCAGTGTGAAGGGGGGGAAGGGGATCATTCACTTATCAATGACTGTATGAATAAAACAGGCGACCACCTGTTTAACTTATGAATTTATTTTTGAATGTATTAATTATTAAATATATTTCAATCTCACTTTGATGTGTATTTCTTTTGGACACAGTAACTTTGACACAAGACGAAAGCACGGTAAAAGTAGTTAGATCCGGTGACATGAAAGGTGTCACTGTGAAAGTAAACAGTGCAAGCAACATATTATAGCTAATTAATTCCCAAATCAGGGGGAATCCAGTCATTTCCTGTCACATTTTGAGGTTTTGTAGGCTGGAGAATACACCCACAGTAGAGAGCAGTGCCTGGAAGTCATAATGTCAGTGACACTACATCATGTCCGGAGAGATGAACTCCACAGAGTCTGCTTTCGATGAACCTTGAGGTTTTTGTTACTGGCAACATAAGGAAAGATCTTATTAACCTATTCCAGCCCTATTTGTCACCTTTTGAATAACTGCATTAGAATAATTTTGTTTTCCAAACTGACACGCCAACATAAGACACTGATATACCAACAAGGATCTAAAGCATTTTAAGGAAACAAGTTCACATTTGATATATTAAGACAACCCAGATTAAAAAGTTTAAGTAGTCCACAGCTTATTTTAAATTTCTTTAGTCTTTACCCGTCTTGAATCTTTTCATTGCATTTATCTTGTTCACCCATACCCTCTCTTTTTTCAAATGGTAACCTAATTATTCTCACAATTACACACGTCATTTCTTGATGTCTGGTCTCAACAATTTCCTCTCCATACGAACTAACCTGTTACGTTTATAGGAGCACAGTAGGCTACGTGCAACACTGAGGCTTGAGGTCTTTCTGGCTTTATTACGCACATCCTGCCTGATTCCCAGGCAGATATTGGCCAGGATGGGCGAAATCAGAGCTCATCATTTCCCAGTAGTGTTTGAATTCCCACTAGCTGTTATTCCATTTGTGTCCAGCAGAGTGTGCTGTGTCACAGTGACAAATGAAACTGTTCTGGTGAGAAATAGTTTGTCGGTACAGTTAGTTAACTTTAACAGGGACTGAATTAAAAACAATGTTCTCACACAACTCAACTCAATAACATATTTATTTCTATATTCTTTACAAAACGTTGGACTCCGTGTTCTCCAGAGATTCTTCAGTTGGTGGCGATACCGCTGTGGTTGGTAGGAAACTGCTGTTTAGCTGAAGTAGAAGAAGAAGAAACCCGCCTTCTCGCGAGATTTCAATTAAAAATAACGCGGGACAGTGTGAGGAATGAATCCGTTGAAAGCACAGAGACATTAGTCAACAGAGGGTAAATATGTTGAACTAGATAAAAGTTGTGATAAATGACACTGTCCTCAACTAACCGTTATCACGGTTAACGCTACTGTGTTTCGTTCGCGAAATTTAGCTAAACGTTAGCTTTTAGCTAACCTCAGCTAACCAGCTGACTGTCTCAGCTCGGCTTGGTAAATGGATCCCACGGAGGACTTGTCTGCTCGGGTCCTGCTGACAAATATTCTCAGCACCGAGACACCCAGGACTCCCATCACCCGCGGGTACTTCAACAGCACTTCACTAAGTTGTTCTGTGAAAGAATTAGCTAAGTCAAATTGTTTCAACCGTTAAAAACTAAAACTAGCTAATGTAATGCTAATATTTATCATAGCCCTGGCTGAGGAAGCTTGAAGTTGGTAGCTTGTGCTGCTAAACTCATATTTTACTACACTTAAATTATTTAGGGGCCTATGAAAGTTTAGTCAATATATGTGAACATGAGCTACTGTCTCTCAGCCAGAAACCAGAGCACCAAATCTTAAACTTGTGATGTCATCAAGTATAAACTCTGGAGCTGCTTCATAGACAATGAATGGAGACTGATTTTGTGAACCCACAGAAAGTTTGTTTTCTTTGTTCTCAGCTCTGAAACAAAAAACGTACCCATGTACTCAGAACATTCCTGTGGCTCCCCTCAGTGTCATCTGTAACATCTTTTCCAATTCATTGTCTATGGAGCAGCTCCAGAAGTTATGCTTGATGACATCACAAATTTGACTTTTACTCTAGTTTTTGGATTTGGAAGAGAGCTGTTTATGTTACTAATATTTTTTGATTGTCTTTGACCATAGGAATAACATGTATGAACTTTTACAATGGGTGTAGTTCCCCTGTAATTGTAAAAATGTAAAAAAAAAAAAAGAAAAAAGAAAAAATCTTGCTCTCACATTGTTAGAAGTGAGTCTCAATGACTTTATATTGATCTTATAATTAGTTCAATACCAGATGCAAAGCCATTGAGACCAATTCTAACAATATGCCACAAAGATTCTTGATTTTATGTTGTTAGCAATGAATCTCAGTCTGACTTTAATCTAGTGTTGGACTAATTATGAGCTGTTTTGTCTCAAGTGCCTCCAAAACACAGAGAAGCAGCACGACCAGAAGCAGCAACAGACAGAGCAAGAAAGATGCTGGTGCCCAAACCCCACAGGACATTCTTAGACGCAGCCTGAGACATAAATTACGAGAGGTGAGGAAGGCGAGCAGATGTAATGCTGATAATGGACCTGCTGTCTTAAAGTTGACCTATTTACCTTCTTTCCAGAGTATAACCAGGCAATCCCTGCCTGCTCCTAAAAGGAGGACTGCCTCGGTTGTGCTCAGAAGAATAAACACACCAGCCACAACCTCAGTGCTGTTTGATGATGCAGACACACCGAGGCACATACTTGGGAACATCCTGCGGACAGGTATGTGCATGGGCCTGTCTTTATTTGCACATAATGCTGCGGCTGTTTTTCTTTTACCCATATCATTTGTCGTGTGATTCAGAGCCTGCAAAGTCTCCTGTGGTTCATGAGATAGCTGCGTCAGAGGAGCCCGAGCCATCATCAGACGACTCCAACACTACGAGGAAGCGTCCTAGGTGAGTTGTGCGTGTAACAGTATTTTAAATAACTGCTCTGATGTCAGGTGTGAGGAATTAGCTTTTTATGCCATTGCTGGGCCATAGCAACATCCTCCCTGCCTTGGAGTCTCTTCAGCAATATTAACTGTTTGTTTGTGTGTTTAATTATGTTGTGTTGTATGTTGTGTTGCTTGACTTTCAGTATTGAGCTGTCAGGGTTGGACTTGCCTGATCTAACTATTGGCAATGTAGTGAGTACCGCAAAGGGACTGAGCAGGAAGAGACCACGTCGGAGCCTTAATGTGACAGCTTTTGAAAAACGTCTTAAAGATGGAGAAGGTGAGGTTAAAGCCGCTGCTGATAGGCTTCAGTGTTTCGATGGGATTTTATAAGATTGTTTATTGTAAGTTGAAACATGTACATTAGGTTGGAGTGTTCTCAGTGTACTCCTGCTACAAGTGAATGTACACACATATAAGCTGGATCAGTGAATGCTTGTGCTTACAGATGCTGAGGAGGAAAATGAAGAATCAACAGATGACCATTCGTCTCTGTCTTTGTCAAGGTAAAAAAAAAAGTGTTCTGTAGTTGTTGTTTTGTTTTTTTTGTTTTTTTTACATGTAAATAGTTTGCTTGCTGTTTACAATGTTAATGAGCTAATTGATAGCTATGTTGTCTGTTCAATCTGTTTTGCAGTTCCACTTCTCTGAGTCTAAAAACACCCTTTGTGGACGTTCGGACTGAGAAGAAGGGCTTGCAGAGAAGAGTTTCTAACCGTCGAAAAATCACAGTAGAAGAATTTGGCGCTGCTGTGAATAAACGGGAGATGGGAGGTGATTATAATGATCAAAACAATGTCCTTTTTTCCATGTATGATCATGTGTTTAACAAGTAAGTGAGAGCGCTGATTAGTGTTTGGTATTGTTTAAAACCTTACGATACTAGTAACCTTATAGTGAGTACGTCATTTGATACCTCTTTTCCTTCTTCATTTGATACCCATCATGTGAAGGGAAGCATTCAACAGATGCCAAGATGTACAGTAAAGCTGTACTTGTACTGTTTTGGTGGCATCTTGGCATGTTGAACTGCCAGTTCTGTCAAATACACCACATTTGACCTCACCACAACACGGACGTGGTTGCAGCTGCTGCCATAGTATAGTCACATTCATTTGAAGAATGCTTGCCGTGATTGGCTGCTAGCAAAACCATACAAAAAGTCATTTTTTTCTCGACCTGGGTACAAAAAGGATTGAATGCAGGTATCGTTTGACTGGAGAAGTTTCAATACTACTTGGTTACCCAGCCTAGCACTGGTTATTCATTTAAGTTGTTTGTTTTTAATTAACCTTTTAGACTGTAAAGTGTCAAAAAGAAAGAAAAATGTCCCTTAGTACTACCCAGACTTTTTTTTAAACTTATTGCTGAGACTGGTCAGCAGCTGTAATGTTCGTGTTTCTACTTAAGAATATGTAAGAAAAGCTATCTGACACTTAAAGTTGCCTCCCTCTGGTGTATTCTGACTTCTTATGGAGCATCTTTAAATGTAAATTTTAAACTCCAGCTCAGCTACATGAGCAAACAGGTGAAAGGAAGCAGATATATAACTTTTTGGAAGGCAGGAGCAAATAGTGTAGTATGTATGAAAATAATAGTGAGTTATCTGTGACTGCTGTCCTCGGTGTTGTTGCTGATGCTTTTGTTGTCTCTCCCTTCCTGTCATTTAGGAGTGAGCAGTTTTATGCAGGTGGAGCGTGGCCTCAGTGAGACCGCCCACTCTGAGGGCTTCACTTTGGGCCTGAGCAAACTCAGTGAACCTGACATCACGACCGATATCCTCCACTGCAACACGGCTCTCTATGCCCAGCCTGATGCCATGACCTCCAGCTTTTCCATTGTCGCAACTCAGGACAAACTGACGGTGATGGCGTCTCAGCTTCAGAGGCAGATGGAGCAGGAGGAGCACATGGAGGTGGAGCAGAGCGAGCCGGGGAAAGAGAAGTCGATGTATGCATTTCCAACCGAAGAGGGGGCTGAACCTCAGAGTGAAGAACGTTTTACGGATACGGATGCAGCAGAATCTCAAAAGGAGGGAGAGAAAAGTACAGCTGAGCACCGTGCGAATGAAAGGGATGTTAGAGGTGAGTCTGAGGAAGAGGAGGATGGGGTAGAAGCTCAAACAGAGGAGGAAGATGCAGCTCATGCTCACACTGAAGATGACGCTACAGCCAGGTCTCAGTCTGATGAAGCTGAGGCTGCAGCAGAGCCTCAAACAGAAGAAGAGGAAGATACAGCTGACTCTCAAACTGAAGGAGAGCAAGGTGGAGTTGACTCCCAGCCTGAAGAGGATGTTGCCGCCATGTCTCAGTCTGAGGAAGAGGAGGTTGCAGCAGACTCCCAAACTGAAGAGGAAGAAGATGCAGTTGACTCCCAAACTGAAGAAGAGGAAGGAGGTGCAGTTGACTCCCAAACTGAAGAAGAGGAAGGAGGAGCAGTTGACTCCCAAACTGAAGAAGAGGAAGAAGGTGCAGTTGACTCTCAGACTGAAGAAGAGGAAGAAGGTGCTGCCGATCATCAGTCTGAGCAGGACATTGCAGAAAATCAAAGTGATCAAGAGGATCCTGCAGCTACATCTCAATCTGAGGAAGAGGGTGATTTGGCTGATTCTCAACCTGAGGATGAGCATGATGGGGAACTGGAGGAGGAAGATGGTGAGCAGCCACCAGAACAGCTGGAACACATCAGTCGAAGGGCTCAACGCTCTGAGGGTGGACTCATTGTGCCCGTCACAGAGGCAGAGGGAGATTTGGCAGATGCCACAGAGACAGGTAAGGACAAAACATATCATATCTCTCACTGTAACTCACAAGAATTGTTATTATTTATAAATCTGTTAATAAGAGAAAAGCAGCAGAGCCTCAAATTTTAAAGTAAAATGTTTGGCATTGTGGTTTGAATTATTAAATTAAATTATCTGGATTGACTCTTTGATTAATTCATTAATCATTTAACTACCAGTATGGATAACACTGTTTTATCCATTAGTCGTTAACTATTAAATGCCAGCTCGTTTGATAATCGATTAATGGGTTTGAGTGATTAAAAAAAAAAAAAGGAGTCAAAATTGTCTGATTCCAACTTCTTTAATATGAATATTTTCTGGTTTCTTTTCTCCTCCATGACAGTAAACTGAATATCTTTGAGCTGTGGACAAAACAAGACATTTGAGGATGTTATCTTGAGCTGTGGGAAACACTGATCAATATTTTTCACTGTTATGTGACATTTTATAGACCAAACAACAAGTAGAATATTGGAGACAGTAATTGATAGATTAATCGACAATGAAAATAATCATTAGTTGCAGCCCTAACACTGAATATACGTCATTTATTGTGCTTGTTGTGTGTTGAAGTGAAACAAAGACATAAACTAAGAGCTGGGCTGTATGGAGGGAAAATATTTCTAGTTGTTCTTGCATTTCTGATCTTCATCACATTTGTTGAGGTTTAGAATATGCCTGGTTGATAATAAATATGTTGGACTACTTGAAAATAACAAGTTCAATCAATTCAATTTAATTTTATTCACAGAAAACAGAGAGAAAAAACACAATTAACTTGAGAATAGGAGCCCAGACATGAAGCAAATTGTATTTTAAGGTGTATTTATGAACATGTCTAGATTAAAGAAAAAGTGCATGTACTATACAGTAACATCTATAATCTACAGAACGCCTAAGACTAACCAAATGCTAACTACTAAATGGTTAATGCTAATATAGAAATATTTCTCTATTTCCCAGCTTTAAAAAAACTGAGATGTCAAGATATTCTTAAGTTCTAATTTGTAAGTGTTGATGTTCACATTCAGGATGGTCCGATGGCAAGTCCAAAGCACACAGCAGCCTGGGAATGGGAGGCCATGAGGGCGATCAGCTTCATATTGAGGTCCCTGACTTGTCCGAGTCCTCAACCCCGAGACAGACCGACGCTTCCTACACAGAGGCCGAGTCCGACGCTGATAAAGAGGACTCCTTTAAACTTCCAGAGGTGACACCAGATATTGAAGACAGTGGGCACCTGAGTGACGATTCACCTGAAGAAGCTGCTGCTCAGGGTCCTGCTGAACAGGAGGAGGAAGAGTGGGAGGACGAAGATGATGAGAATGGTGGTCAGTGTCTTTTTGTGTGTGTAATGTTTTTAAATGTGGCAATAGCCCCTTTTGCACAGGACTAGTATTACCAGGGGACCTCATGTGATTTAGAAATTCCCTCCTTCCCAGTTCTGTGTTTCGTGTGTGCGGGGGGGGGGAAATATATATATATCACAACCTCTGTATTTGGGGAAACATGCAGTGGACAAATCAATAACATGGCAGATTTAAACAGGATTAAGATCATGGATGACCTCTGCAATTATTACAAGTCACATGGGCTCCCCAGGCAATACTGGTCCTGTGTGAATAGAGCTTAAAAGTAAAATGTGCTGTTTTCTAAAATCTTCAGAGCTCCCCAGCAAGACTCCAGCATTTGTCAAACAGAAGAGGAACTTTCTCCAGGCTGATCCTCAGGCCTCACCCTCTGTGTTAAAGAATATTCAAGCCAGGTAAGTTGCACTCTGTGCTACACTCAAACATCTTGTCCTTTTTAACAGAGACACTGGCATGTGTTTTACACTATGATAATACATATTAAGATGGACCCAAGCTCATAAAACATGTCAGATGTAAAGTTTAACAAATTTAAATGTCATTAACTTCTGTTACTGATACGTTCTTTTGATATCTGTTCTACCCGCAGCAGCGCAGGTGACACTTCCCCTGCACCTAAGCCAAAGCAGGTGAGACAGAGGAGGAGAAGGCCGGCTAAAAAGGAGGCAGGCCTTCCAAAGAGCTACCTAATGGCCATGTTCAAGCACTTTGCCAAAACGAAGGTCTCAGCAGATGTGTACCCTGTCCTACAAGAAATGTAAGGAGCTATATCTGTATATCTGTTTTGTGTCTATACTGTGTACACATGCTTCATTGTAAGTCACTGTTTTTAACAGAATGGATAAATACTTCGGCCGGCTGGCTGAGGACTTGGAGACGTATGCTGTTCATGCAAAAAGAAAAACAATAGAGGCTGAAGATGCTGAGCTGCTGTTGAAAAGGTAGGTGAGCTGTGTGCTTCATTCAGTGTGCAGACAGTCATTAATGACTTTTTGTTTTTGATGTGACAACAAACTGCAAAGATAAAACAGAGTCAGAGTGCTTTACAAATGAAGTGTGTGTTACAATGATAAAATTACTGTTAATTTAAATGGAGTCTGGTGGCTCTGGTGATAGCTAGTTTGGTGCTGTTTCTAGTTTGAGATACAGATACAGTGGTGGAAAAAAGTTTTCAGACACCCCATGCATTTGTGAAATATTGCATTAAGAATCACTCTTAGGTCTTCAAGTGCAATTTCTTTTAGTACAGTCACAGCCAAAATACTAAATAAATCCTAAAAAAGCCATTAAAAACGTAGAATTGATTGGTTCCATAAAAATACATAAGAAATTTTGAGTATTGGGTCATTTTGGTACCAGTGATGAAGGTCGTTCTTTTTATGAAAAGACACAATTTTTGTTGCCAAGCTTCGTGTCTACATAAAGCCAGCACATTTGAAAGTTCTTCAGACACAAAAATGGCTAAAACAAGGAACCTAACGCAGGAAACACGACTGAAGATAAAGATTCTCAGCCAGGAAGGGTACAGCTGCCGCCAGATAGCCAGGAAGTGCAGATGCAGTCCTTCAGCAGTTGGATACACTCTGCAGAAATACAGACGAACCAACAGCTTGGAAGACAAACCAAGATCTGGGCGTCCAAGGGTTTCTTCAGCAAGAAATGACCGCATCCTGATCCGCATGTGCAGGCAAAACCGCCGAATGACATCACAGGAGCTTCAGCAGCAGTGGTCAAACCAAACTGGTGTCCAGTGTTCCACCCGCACTGTACGTGGCCGACTTTTAGATCATGGCTTAAGGTCCTACAAGGCTATCAAGAAGCCCCTGATCAATGAGAGACAGAGGTTAGCCCGGCGTCGTTGGGCCCAGGCACACAAGAACTGGACAGCCAGGAATTGGAAGAAGATTTTGTGGTCAGATGAGTCCAGTTTCCAGCTTTATCTTCCTCCTACTAATGTGAGGGTACGCAGAAGGCCAGGCGAAGCATTATCTCCAGCATGTACAGTACCTACTGTCAAGCATGGTGGAGGCAGTATCATGGTTTGGGGATGCATGAGTGCTGCTGGTGTTGGTCATCTCACTGTCTGTGATGGCACATTGAACTCTACCAAGTATTGTACCATTCTCGAAACCCACATGCTCCCTTCTGCGCGTGCACTGTTCCGTCGAGGTAAAAACTGGATGTTTCAACAAGATAATGCCCCTTGCCACACATCCAAGGCCAGTAGAACTTGGCTGCAGGAGCACAGTATCCAGGTCTTAGAGTGGCCAGCTCAATCCCCGGACATGAGCCCCATTGAAAATCTGTGGTGGATTATCAAAAGGTCTGTTTCAAAGCATAAACCAAAGAATTTAGAAGAATTAAAAGCAGTAATTCAAGAAGAATGGGACAAGATTACCCCTCAACAGTGTGAAAGGCTCGTGGGGAACATGCCAGCCAGGATTAGAGCTCTACTACGTGCCAATGGCAGGACTACTAAATATTAATTTGATGATGTGATGGTTTATTTATTTTTTGTTCAGTTTTGAACACATTCTCTGTTATTTGTTGACTTTGATACCGACAATGTTGAGAACTGACATATTGAAACTGTCAAGAATTTAGTTTTGTTAGTTTTTCTTGTAAACAATAAACAAAAAAATATAATTTGTATTTGTTTGTATCTGTCTAATGCAGCCACACCTTTTGAAACACAAAAAAGATTTTTCCACAAATATTTCATGATAATATTTGAGATTGTGTAAAATTTTAAGGGTGTCCGAAAACTTTTTTCCACCACTGTACATTTGCTGAAATTGTCACTATATTCTGAAAGAAGTGCATAAGACAGACTGTGGGGAAAAAAAATTATATCCGTCCTCCCCATGTGCTGCCTCTAATCGCATTCACTAGAATCAGACCGCTGTGCACACAAAACAACCAATCAGAGCCGAGAAGTCTCTAACGCAGCTATCACTGATCAATCCCAGCTGGCGAACTTTGGTCAAACTGTCAAACTAGACATCAGTTATGAATCAAGATTCTGTTCCTGCATGGTCTATTTCTCGTCTCAAATGTTATCAGAAACATATTTTAGTGCACTGTTTAGCTGTAAAATGAGAAAGTTGGTACGGCTGGTGGGCGGTGCTTGGTACTCCCCTTTAACTGTATCCAACATGGCAGCCAGGTCACAGACTTTCTTATTGTACAGCTAAACAGTACACTAACATATGTCACTGAAAACATTTGAGGCGAGAAATATACACTGCAGTAACAGAATCTCGATTCAATCAGCACTGCCTAGTTTGACAGTTTGACAAAGTTCAGCAGCAGTGACTGACATGATTGACAGCTGCCTCAGAGACTCCTTGGCTCTGCTTGGTTTTCATTCACATGCAGTAAGGCCATTAGAAGTGCTACGAGGCAATAGAGTAGGCAGGGGTATATGATTCTTTTCACAGACTATCTGTCTCATTTGGTGCTGTGTGAATATAGAAAGTTTCAGATATGAAATAAATGTTTTTTTATTAAAGTTACCAACTACAGCTTTAAACAAAAATGCCCTTACCCTTTAACAAAAAGTTCTATCTCTGTACGGATCCTTTCCATAATGATGTCAGACACTTACAACAACAATCTGAGCCATGGGAAAATAGGGTCTAGGTTGAAAAATACCACAGTTACCCTATAACTGTGTGACTTCTGCATGTAACATTTTAAAATAAAATGCCATAACATTGCCATTTCGGTGTAAAACACTTTCAGTCACACATTCTTTTCTTCATATTGGACTCTCAGTTCCAACTTGTCCTTTAATTAATCAATACTGCAATCCTCCAACTTTCATTAAGGGATTTATTTGGCCACTTGGGGGCAGTTCAAGAAGCTATAAACAACAGTGACATATTACCACCTTATGGAGTCTTTGAGGCAAATGTGTACACACCATTATCTGACCCATTGTTACAGAATATTTATGAGAGCAGCTTTAACAAAATAAAATGCCATGTAAAAACCTTTAAAACCACAAGTGCAGCAATCACATATGGTCCCAGTTATATGCTTGTTAAATTCTTAACACAAACCTGAGACATCAAACAAATAAACTCACAGGAATTATAGTGACATCTGTAATGCTGACAAACATGAAATGCTGTAGCAGAGCAGGTAAAAACACTGTCACACTAGGATCATACTGACCTTTAACCTTTAGATTTCTTACATATAGCTCCATGTTAAGTCTGAGGCAATGAACAGGTGTCTGTGACATGAGCTTTCAGCATCAGTGACACTAATTCTGAAATATCGCTCTAATATGTATCATCTATAAGAGCAGCAGTGTACATAAACAATGTCTGGCACTTTTCACTTGTTTTCTTACATCTGACCTCACTGCTGTGTTTCTGCTCTCTGCAGGCAGGGCTACGTGAACGACAGGGTACCAGTGGAAGTGCTCATTGAAAAATATCTTCGCATGGACCAGCGCAAACTCCTCATCCCCATAGCAACCCGCGGGAATGTTGTCATCCCTAAAAAGAGATGAATGTTTTATTTACAGCTTAATTTTGTCGCTACACATTTTACCTACACTGCATTTGATTTGGATGAGTGATGTCAGAATATAAATGTTTCTGTAAATGTGTAAATAGTTGTTATTATTATCTTTATTACTGTACTGTGTGGGGTCGTGTGTGAGTATATATCTGTAAATAATAAAGCACTGGTTAGTTGACAACAGTGCTTTATTATCAGTTCAATGGTGTTCATTATGTCTTAAGTTAATGATAATGACTTTAGTTGTTCTCTTATATCAGACCTGTCAGGATGTTACATACCTTGACATGCTTTGGCGGAAACTTCTGCCTTCCTCAGAAGTGTCACTTGGTGGTGGTTGTGATGCGTCTTTAGCTGATCTGATCCCTAATATCAGCTGATTGACAGATCAGCTGATAAAGACGCATCACAACCACCACCAAGTGACACTTCTGAGGAAGGCAGAAGTTTCCGCCAAAGCATGTCAAAGTATGTAACATCCTGACATGTCTGAGATAAAAGTCATTAGTGCTTTATTATCATTTAAGATTACATAAGTATGCGTGTACGTCAACTTTCTTCATTTATCCTGTTGTGCATGAAGTTTTTTTTCTGACAGTGTGCAGGTGTCTAAAATAAACAGATGTTGAAATAAAGTTCTCTGTTTCATATTTCATTGATAAATTGACTGTTGTTATCTGTAGTATTCCTCCTGCTGGGTGGTTTTGTCGATGTGAAGAAATAAGTTGAAGCTTATATCTGTATGAAAACTGATGATAATGCGGAAGGATGTAATTTGGGTGTTTTTTCCTTGCATATATATTAGACCATGCTTTACTTGACAGTGGTGGAAGCATTTAAATTGAACATTTACAGACTGCTCAGATAGATTTTGGACATAAAGCTGCTGTAATCTCGTTTTTTATTATGATACTGGCATTTATAAGGGAGAGTCCATGCACATCACACTGTCCAGTACCTTGCCCGTGTCCACTAGATGGGGCAAATTCATAACAACTCACCCTTACCACAATCAGCCCAACTGGTGCAAACAAATCATTTTAATGAAATAAGCAAAGCCCTGTTATTATAGCTGGATTAATGGAGAACCTCGCCCGCTCCACATTAGAGGTTAAAGATGTATTAAAGACATCTTCGGGGTGAACCGATGAATCCAGAGATTAATTCCATCTACATTTTAATTAAATCAAACCTTTAGCGGTTGATACTCATTAATCTTGGTGCGCTGTGTTAATAATCTTGGCACAATGCAATAGCTCATCCAGTGTGCTGATTAAATTAAGATACATTTGTTTTCACAGGTGGAAATATTAAACACTGGCCCCAGCACCCATGTGAGTGAACTATAGACACTACTAGTTACTAGTAACTCATTTTCACCTTTTACAAACAGGTAAGCATGAGAATATATATAAATAAATATTATGTATATTAGAAATATCTAATTTCTGTTTTTTTTTTTAATGGGCTGTTTAAATCACCCCGAGCCAGCAGGGGGCGCTCTGCGTGAGACTACTCATGTCTGCCAGCTCCACAGACAGCTAGCCTGCTAGCAAACAACAACAGAAGATCCCGGACAACTAGCGTCATAATTAACCTAACACCAAGGTAAGCCCGTCGATAAATAAAACAGAGCGCAGCGATATACGAGCTAAAGACTTCAAAACACACGGTGAAGGCTGTTATGTCGCATTTTTAGCCGCAGATTTGCGGCAATTTCCCCGACCTTTTTGTTTGGCTTAGGGTTAGCTGCTAGCTAGCTAGCTCAGTTAGCTAGCGTGCTATCGTCAGACTGTCAGGATTATGTACAGTATTTATTTGTTTGCAACGGTGTCACAACTTGTCGTCACTGTGTGGGGTTTATTTTTCAGTGTGAACACACTGGTGTTAACGTGGAGTTAAAGTAAAACGCCAATTCAAAGTAAGATACCTTTGCCGATAATCTGTATTGTTAGCAGGTTAACTACCTGCTCCTGTCACCGCCTACATTAACAGCACAGTGCCAGTGTCAGTTCCCAACACTGTCTGCTACTATTAGTAGTTTAACTAAACAGCGGCACATTTAATACGGCTGCATTTTAATATACGTAATAATTAGTGTATTATTATTACTAATATTACAAAGTATACCATATGGGTTCAATTAGAGCTATTTAATGCACTGTAGTGGATGATTTCATGTTGTATATTTAGCCTTACAAGTGCTCATGCTGTTATAGTTTGTGTTCTCAAGTTGTCCACAAACCAGTTGGTTGACCAGCTGTCATGCTAATTGTCTGAGAAGAAAGTGATAAGATAAATGAGGTGTGACCCTGAAGGAGTGAGCAGTGTTGGTGCATCAGTACATGGACAGTGGTGAATGAGTCAGGTTCACTGGAAGCAGACCAAACACCACAGCAGTGATATCACCACTAATGTCATTGCTTCTCATTGCGAGGAAGTTTTCTGTATCTCTCATGGTGGTGGTGGACACAGTAATATAAACATTAGTCATTTATGAAGACTATGGTGTTGTAAGTGATAACATAATGATTTGAAATGCTTCATTGTCTGGCTTTCTTGCAGCATTTGCAGTCTCTTCTTGTCTTTTTGCTTTTTTTTTTTTTGCCTAATATTGAAAGTCAAAGTGCTGCCGCACAGCACATTTAAAATGGGCCACAATTCAATTCAGGTTTTTCCTGAGTCCATGTCTTTGCCTTGCAGATATACTGAGCAGACATAACTGGGTTTAGCTGAGCTCACCTTTAGTGTGATGACCCAAAGTAAAATCCACTGCGTCCGCGCATTTTGTCCACAGTGTAAAATATAAATGTGATTATGGAAAAAGATGAACTGCGGCTAAAGTCTCAAATCAGTTTTCATCTCAACAATGCATGTGATCAGATTTTTGTATCAAGAAAGTGAGTCACAACCTTTTATTTTAAAATATTCCTTTACTGGAAGCTGATGTCAGATTTCTCTACCCCAAGTGCTCGTACAACTTAAAATGCTCAGTACGTGTTTTCCAAGAATCATAACACTGTTCTCATGATGGCATTAAGAGGGATCTGATAATTGCAGGCATAAACAATTTAGTGGGTGAGTTATCTGCTGTAGGGCAAATATTTATATTTTGATTTTGAGTCACAGTTTTACTTTAGGCCTGCATAAGAAATGCAATATGACTTTTTTAATAGAGGTATTGAATTGTTATCGTTTTGTTGATTTCTGGTGGTTTTCATGTGATATGTGATATGAAGCTTTTTGTGATGTGGACATTGATACTATACATTACTTTTCTTAGATTACAAACAGGGCCTGAAGCAAAGATTTTCTTCCGTCATGCTGTCTCACTGGGGAAAAATGGGTGCAATATGTTAAACTTGTGAGACCTGACTTTGTAAAGATGATCACTTGAAGGAACATCCTTAACTTTTTATGTATTAAGTTTTCTCGTTTTCTCTATTGTGTTCTCTTATTTGTCCGGATATTAGATTGTAATGTCCAATTTGTGACGCCAAACTGCTACAAGCATTTTATTTACTCTTTTTAAATTTAATTTTAGTCTTGATCTCTGCCTCTCTGGTTGTACATAGTTTTGTTATATCCCCTTTTTCATCGCCACCCTTTGGAAATGGACAGAAATAGAACATGAGTCAATACAAAGGAATAAGAGGGTGAGAGGCTTCATTTGTGATACATGGTGGCCCACACGTCAACAGTGTCCGTCATACTCTGAGTACATGAATTTTATTTGAAACATCATACAGTCCGTTGCAGCTTGTCCAGTATTTTAAGCCATCAAATTGTTGGGTGCCTTTTGAGATAGGGCTGGGAAATATATTGATATTTTATTGATACTGTGATATGAGACTAGTTTTAAGGCTGCCTATTTTAAAGGCTGCATTCAAGTAAAGGGATGTAATTTTCTGAACAGACTGTTCAGGGTTCTTTTTCTTCTTCTTTTGCTTGCAGCGTCGGAACAGAAATCTACAAATTGTTTAATTTATTGGTGCTTATAAATTAACAAAGACTACAGTTAGTTGTCAGGTTTAATCTTTATTTAAGTAAATGAAAAAGAACAAGTACAAAGTGTGCGATGCAAGAAGCACCTCTTGTTATGGCACTTGGTCGACTTGCCTTTGAAAAATTATCACAATTTATCCACCTTGCTCTCAAACTTGAAGCACACTATGCAGTACATAGTTGAGTTATGTTCACATCCTCAAACATGACCCAACTAAACTCCTGTTTCGGGAATAATTGAAAGGCTAACCTGTGCTTCAGCTCATTAACCTTCCTTTACCCACCGCCGTTTTCTCAAAAGCGCTCAGTGAGTACTGTGATGTGTTTTTTTTTTTTTTTTATGACATTTTTATCGAAAGATAACTGCAAATTATACAGACTTACAATTGAAACACTCCCTTTCCATCATTTTTTTCTTTTCTTAACAAACATCCCTCCCCATCTCCCACCCATACCCTGCTGCCCCTACCTTGAAAGTTCATGGAGATACAGGTTGAACACACAGTAACATTGATTCCATATAAAAAAATAAAGTACAGTAGAAAAATGGGGATAAGTAAATAAAAGAAAGGAAGGGAAAAAAGAGGAGAAGATCTTTTGGATAACAGTGCGTAAGAGTGAATGGCAATAATGTACAATTACATAACATTTCTCTTCTGTTCAGGAGCGTTCGAAGGCTGTTAAAATAAACTATCAAGCATTGCCATTTCTTATAGAAACAGTCTTCAGAGCGCCTAAGGACGCATTCACACTGGCGCTATTTGATCCGCTTTAAACAAACGCTTCCACGGACAGTTCGGATCGTTTGGAGTGATGTGAATGCTCATTGGAACTCTGGTGCAGACCAAAGGAGCGGACCCTGGTCCGCTTGAAAACTGGGGGTCTCGGTTCACTTGCAAGTAAACCCTGGTGTAGTTTGCTGACAGTGGGAAATGCAAATGGACTATCCAGCGAACCAAAGAGAGGAAGTGACATAGAGCGCAATGTGTTTTGGGTAGAAGCCAACAGCGCAAACCGGGAGAAGCAGAGGTAAAAAAAAAAAAAAAAAAGCTCATACTGGGCAGCTTCTTGTGAAAAAACAATTAGGTTTGAACACCTGATCGGTCATCGATTGGTCCGGCCAATCGA
>NC_065518.1:19641843-19663951 GCF_006386435.1 Epinephelus moara | reverse complement strand
AAAAAAAAAAAAAAAAGCTCATACTGGGCAGCTTCTTGTGAAAAAACAATTAGGTTTGAACACCTGATTGGTCATCGATTGGTCCTGGCCAATCGATGAGCCAGATTTTCCTTTTCCTAATGTTTTTTTTTCTTCCTGGGCAGTGGTTGTTTTGGGCAATACCGCCCCCAAACGAGCAGCTGTTGTAACTGTGTGACGTTGTCCAGATGGTTTGGTCTGCTTTAAAAAGTGCAGTGTGAAAGTGAATCGAACCAAATTAAAGTGTATAATTGTTATACCCTGGAAATCCAGAGTTCTCGCTAGAGCACAATTTGAATTTGCTCAGCAAGTCACTCTGGCAATCAGTAATGATGCTCATTACCTATGCCCTTGAAGCCGAGCTGCACCAATCACATTGGTGTATCTGATATAGGCGGGCCAGAAGCTGCACCAATCACATTGGTGTATCTGATATAGGCGGGCCAGAGGCGAGCTAAACAGATGACGAAAGCGCTGCAACGACAAGGTCCGGAATCAGTCAGTAAACATTGCAAGATGGCTACGGATGAACACCAGTTGTTTGAAACGGCTTTGGCCGCTACAATGAATGAGTTAGACTTGGCTTTTTCACTAAAAGAGGAACAGAAGACAGCGCTCGAATCTTTCCTTTGCAAGAAGGACGTTTTTGCTGTTTTGCCGACCGGATACGGCAAGAGTCTAATCTACCAGTTAGCTCCGCTGGTAGCTAAGCTCTGGATACGTCACCCCGTGTATTGTTCTGATTGGTCGCAGTGTTATCCAATTGCATGAAGTGATATTTTCAAATGCATGCTTGGTGCCGCCCCTCGAGTTGGGCCATTTGCATTACTCATAGCCAGACCCTAAATCTTTCTAGATTTGGGTCTGGATTTCCACTCTATAATTGTTAGGCATTTCCCGCCCAATCGAACCGAGTCCCCCGGACTATCCTGGTGTGAATGCACACTAAGAGTGAATTGTATCTTCTTAAGTTTGACAAAAAACACCAGGTCTTGAAGCCAGGCAGAGGATGATGGGAGGTTAGGAGAATTCCATTCTCGAAAAATTCTGCGACAAGCTAATAGAGACGCATACGTCACTATATCGGCTTGTCCGCAGGTCAGAGTAGTAAGGTTCTCTGGAACCCCAAACACTGGTATGAGAGTGCAGGGTTGCAAATTCTTTTTTTTAAATTTTGGACAAGGTTCCAAAAATGCAGGCCCAGAAGCTCTTTAGTGTGGGACAAAGAAAGAGCAATGTGCATTTCTTTAATGGAGACAAGAAGGAAGCGAGATATTTTACTACCTACCTACTTCCATCATCAGTTCTTTGAAAATTATTTATTTTTTCTTACGGCAAGCGAGTTGCTAGCCCAACATGGCCTTTTACTTGCCCAGGGCAATTGGGTAACCCCCAGTTGTAATTATTGTAATATCACTGTGTAAATATTTTGTGAAAGCAACAATAGTCAACCCTATAATATCACTGCAATATTGATATTGAGGTAATGGTCAAAAATATCATATATGTATTTGATTTTCTTCATATCACCCAGCCTTAATTCAAGGAAATCACAACATTTTTGTAGGTTAATTAATCATAATATCAGTTGTCTTTCCTGTTACAACTTCCAAGAAAAGCAAAATCACTAAGTCATAATAAAGCTCAAATTAACCAAATTGAAAAACAGTAGCAGTGCAGTTCAACTGCTCCTCAGATGCCCCTAAGACCCCCTTTTTAAAGCTTTAATGACTGGACTACATGCAGTGTTTGCAGCCTGCCGGAGCATCTGCCCTCAGAGGTCAACACATCAAGTGTAACTGTTGGTAATGGTGTGAACCAGGTGACTGGAGACATTAGATATGCATTGAGGTCCCTCCTCCCTTTAACCTCCCATGCCTGGCGGAGAAAGGAGGGTTTTAGCGAGGAAGTACAGGCAGGAGGTGAAGCCTGGTTGCTAATGCTTTTTTGCCCGCTCAAATCCCCTTCAATGTAATTGTGGGTCTGCACAAAGTCAGGGATGAGAGCGAGGCAAGCTGATCGCTGTAGCAAAATCAATAGTTCATACCTCTCTGAGATTGAGTTTTTAGGAAAGGAGAAGCACCATGACCAAGGGCAGAATATGAAATCGCTCCCACAGAGGCCCAACACGCGCTGTGCAATCGATCCCCGGTCCCTGTACCAATTATAGATTTAAGGTTTGTCTGTGGCTTACTGCAGTCCTCAAAGACCAAAGCTTTGGAAATAGACATTGTGTTCACTGACACTTCGACAAGGGTTGCAATTTTTTCATCCCCCTTGGAAATTGCCGTCTGAAATGCCTCCATACCTCCAGTCTTTAATTTAGAGCAGAGATTGATTCTCCTTTTTTTTCGGTGGGGGGAGTGAAATGTCAGGAAAAAAGCATTGTGATCTTAACTGCCACCTCATATATCATATCTCCACACATTCACACATTTTAATTATATGGATTTTTGTTTTTGGACCTACATATCTAACTCTGTTATTGTGGTAACAAATACCACCTCGACTGTGATGAACAGCTTGTAGATTGTTTCCTCTCCTCTACCATCTTTTAAATTTTGAATTGATTTTTGTTAAATAGTTTTGCCGTCTGCTGTTTGATGGATTTTGATCGCAGACCGTAACATTTTAAAAAGCCTTGCTCAGATTATTGGGATAATCAATGTGTATTGGTGATAAGTGTATGGATTGTCTGGTGAAGGTTCAGCTGACAACTAGAATTAATCACGCTGCCTTTGACCTGTGCTGGTGTTTTGTTTTTGGAAACTCGAGAGTTTAGTAGAGTAGAGTAGAGTAAAACTTTAAGTTGTAATCTTTAACATTTTATTCTGGTTGATTTGGTCACTTTTGAGTTGGAGATGTGCAGCATGTTGCTGCGCCTCTTCATCTGACAGCTCACAATGGCTGCTCCTTTGTGCAAAAATTAAGGCTGATAAGCTGTCAGGAAAACAACAAACAGGAAGTGACAATTGTCTTTAAAGCAGCATTCTTGATAAACAATTGCAGTCAGGTTTTCTGGGTCACAGACTTGGCTATCTAGCTTTGAAGTTTGCTGATGTTTACTGTGACGTTGCTGAAGTTGACAATGTTTACAACTCAGGTATTTAGAAATGGAGCTGTTTCAATGTCCATAAATGTGGGACTTTAATTAAGTAAAAATGCTTGATTTTGAGGCTGTATGGAGTCAGAGTTGTCCTTTAATTGAAATTTATACGTCAAGATTTTTCTCCAGCAACCCAAAATCAAAGAGTAAAATAATTTCTCTTGCACTTTAGTGGGATTTCTTAATTTATAAGGGACACATCTAACATTTTTATTGTTCCTAATCCAATTATGTAATTTCCATATATGCGTTTTGTAAATTCTCTGTGTTGACAACTTATTTTGAAAAGCAGATGTGGTCACATATCCTGAGCCGTTTCAGTGCATTTAAGAGGTCAGAATATGGGGCACTCCAATTCTAGCGGCAGCTGGTTTGACCACGCAGATAGTAATTAGGTGGAATTTATACTTACCTACGCCGTAGGCTCTGTGTCGACGTAGAGTCTGTGCAGTAGCCTGAAGTGCACCTCCCCAGAAATGTAATTACACGTTGTGGCGACGTATACCTCTTTCTATCTTTTGAAGTTGTAACCATTTCCCTCAGTAGAAACAAAGCTTTTATTTACTTTAATTTCACAGATAAGAAACAATAAATGGTGAAGACAGTAAAGCCTCCACAAGAACAGCATTTTAAGTCTTGTGTGTGATTTAACCTTCAGGGATTTATCCTGGCTTCATATGAGCAGAGGGAATCTCTGCTTGCTGCTAGGCTAATTAATACAATCAAATTTCTAATAAAAATTTTTGTTTACTTATCTAAATAAAATGTAAATACTTGGAATGGCTGTTGCAGAAAAAGTGACTACCATGAGTAGAAGCAAAATTTAGTTTTCTGAGAATCTTAAGGATTGTAACTTTACAATCTGTAGCTGATATGTGTTCAGCTGTTTCTCTATGAATGGACTACCTGTCCTATAATCTGTTTAGTTCACATCTCAATGGGGTAGTTCAGGAGGAAACTGTTGTGTGCAGGGACCTTTTCAATTCAGCATGTGTCTTCATACCTGTCCCAGAATCTGTATTTGATTTCTCTCTCATACCTCTGTTTGATTTTCTTTTGTCTCCATCTAACCACTTTTTGTGGCAATTTATCTCTTCGAATGGCTCCACAGACGGTGGCCCATCTTTCATTCGCCACCTGTTTTTCCATTTGGCTTCTCTCTCACTTTACTTTTCATTTTCTTTCCCTCTACCCCCTTCCTTTATCTTCGTCTCAGTCCGTCTGACCAGTCGCCACTGTTGAAGAATCAAGAAGATTGGTTGGTTCTCCATTCATTGGATTTTTCAAAGACAGCCTTGAAACTAGGCTGAACAAAGCTTCCTGTGTGGACTGGTTTGTGTTCATCCAACGTAGTAATGTAATGGGAGCAGTGGTAACACAACTGCATCTCTCTCTGTCTCTCTTTAGGTCTCATTGTATCATACGGATTACTGTTATTTTATTATGTTGATCTGTACTGTACGACATCTATTGCACGTCTGTCCGTCCTGGAAGAGGGATTCCTCCTCAGTTGCTCTGCCTTAGGTTTCTACCATTTTTTCCCCCCAGTTAAAGATTGTTTTTTCTGCCTTAGGTTTCTACCATTTTTTCCCCCCAGTTAAAGATTGTTTTTTTGTTTGGGGGGGGGGGGTTCCTTATCCGCTGTGAGGGTCCAAAGGACGGAGGGATGTTGTATGCTGTAAAGCCCTGTGAGGCAAATTGTTATTTGTGATATTGGGCTTTATAAATAAAATTGACTGAGTGATTGAACAAATCAGTCCTTTGAGGTCACATTAAACTAAATATCTCGAGTCCTTTCAACACAGATTGGTTGTTCACAATGTGGCATTATCGGGAAAGCAATAGTGTGTCCTCTGACATGTTGAACGTGAGTTTATTGCATCCGTTCGTCCTGAAGGCGTCTTGGAGAAGATCTCTGTTTGTCCCAGCATGTTTTCGATAGTCCATGGGAAGATGTTAGTTTCGAGTCCTGCTTTTTAGCCTGCACAACATTGATGTGACACAACAGAAAAACATCAGCCACTGCCATCGGTAATTGTAATCTCACTTGCTGAGATAATACGTGAATCCATATTACACTCATACTTTTTCCAGTATGAACCCCTTTTGCCTCGAGAACAAGCTTTTTCCTCCTCCACTGAACTCCACTTTGGCTGTGACTTAGTCATATCTTTAAGTTCCAGCAGAGTGTTTAGCAGAGTATTCATGCTATGAACATCCTGTCCCATCTATAAAGATGTTCTGATGAGTAGAGAGATGGAGAGTGTGCAGGCAATTATTCCACACTGTTACCGTTTAGATAATATTGTTGAAGAATTTAGAAATGTTCCAGTTTCATACTACATAAAGATACTATACAGCATGTATCCACATTTATCATTTTACATCTATTAAAGGTGACACATTGCATCATGGGATTGTTACCAGAATTGAGAGTACGTCCAATTTTTCTTTCCACTGGGTGGTTGTGGCTCAGGAGGTACAGCGGGTCATCCCCAGCTCCTCCAGTCTGCATGTCAAAGTATCCGTCGGCAAGATAATGAAACCCAAAATGCTCCCGGTGGCTGTGCCATCAGTGTGTGAGTACCTGTGAATGTTTAACTGATGAGCAAGGGGCACCTTGTATGGTAGCCTCCACCATCAGTGTATGAATGCATGTGTGAGGGGGTGAATGTGACATTAGGCTTGGGCGGTATCTAATTTTTCATACCTTCATACTTCCTGAAATTTCAGTCTATGATGGACAGTTTGGGCCTGTCCCAATACCCACACTTCCCCTAGAAATACCAACCTACACTTAGTTGTGTGCGTTCACGTTTAGGCGAGTGGTGTCCCAAAACAGAATTGAGGTAGTGGAAGTGGTCTCCAACACTTAAAACCCACCCTAGATTCCAAGGGAGCCCCGACCCACACTTAAAACGAAGTGGAAGATGACATTTCCCAGAACACTTTGCGAAATCAGCAACTTTGGCAAGTTTTGGAAAACAATTTGTTACTGTACGATCGGAATGTAGGCTATACAAACAACAGATGGTTGGGCTAGCATAAACTCATCAGCAACTCGGTTGAACACAGCGTCAAAATATTTATTAAACAAATCGACTTACCCAAACAAAATCAATCAGAACTAGAAGATGTCATAGGCGCCTCCTGTTTTCAGCATTTCTTCGCTGTTGATTCATCAGACGGAGAAGAATAAACATAGCACACACCACAACATAAGCACTGGAGCCGGAATTTTCATTGCGTCGCTTTACTATGCGTGACGTATGCCTGCACGTCGACCACGCCGATTTGCGTGAAGTAGTGTCCCATTTCTTAGGGAAAGATCTCTACCCTAATATTTCTCACTTCCCTCATCAAGGGTTATCTTGCAAACGAGGACACTCAATACCAAGTGGAAATGGGACAGGCCCTTAGAGTGAGCAGCGCTAACCAACCCAGCTGACAAGTTTGTTACTTGTGCAAGCTCTCTTAGCTTTTTCAAACTAATAAATACAAAAAAGGACTCACAAAATGTTTAGAAAAGTAATATTCTCACATCTATTTTCCGTATTAAACAGTGAAACACAACTGTACACCTTTTTAAATTCTCGTTTCTTTCAGTTACGGAACTGAGACTGGCTTAACTGCCTCATTAACTCACACTTCATATTCATATTCAGATGCAACAGAAACAAACAACAAGGTTCCAAGGCGCGCATACGCTGCTCACGAAGGCAGCATGACTCAGGCGTTATCCCTCCACCACTTGATGTTGCAGCGACTTTTAGCTCAGCTGCCTGATCTATTAGTAGATATTGGAGACTGACCTCTGGTGGCGCTTGCTGTGCACTACTTACAATAAGTATTTAATGACGATATTGAGAATCATATCGATGGGACTTCTGTATACCCTGGTATACCCTAATATCATGATACTGCCCAAGCCTTTGTGACAAGAAGTGTTTAAGTGCTTTGAGTTGTCGGTGGTCCCCTAAACACCCTGAGAATACTGAGGCCATTTGTAATGTTATAAACGCATACAGTATTTAATTACACAGTTAAATGAAACTTTATTTAAAGGATCTGCGGAGGCTGTAAGTCTGTGGTAGAACTGAACTGGAACTAAAAACTGTTTAAGTCTGTCGTAAAGTGTTTTTCAGCTCGCAGTCTGTTCAGATGCTACAATTCACACACAGCCTCTAAGCAGCGTCGCTGTCAATGTATCACCTTCATTCAGTGTAATCATCAGGAGCAGAGAGCTCGGCTCCCAGCCGTCACAATCTGTTACGCTGCACTCTGACCCAAATTGAATTTATGGATGAAGACATTGAAGGCTCTGGGTGTGAGAGGAAGGTAGAGACGGATGAAGGGTTAGAGGAACGGTGAAATAGAAAAGAAGTGGTGAAACAGAAAAAAAAAGATATTGAACAGTGGAAAAAGAATTGGCCACAGATTAACAGTATGAGGAGCCAGACAGAAACGGACTGGTATTATACAGGAGTGAAAAACACCGATCTTGCAGTGAGATAAGAAAGGCTAATCTGGAAGTGTTTGTTCATGCTGCTCCGTCATTTCTCATGTTTAGTCATTTGAATTTCCGCTCTTACTTTCTCTGAATTACTAGATATTTTCATCTCTATTATTTGTATGTATATGTATTTTTAAAGTGTAACCCAAAAATCCCATGAAGAGACCAGAACTAATAATTTGTTGATTTATCTCTCAATACCTTACAAAGGTCCTAGCTTGTTTTTGGTGCTCAACAGGTCACAAATCTAGTTTTAATTTTTTTTAAAAAGGGATACATTTTTATATTAGATGGATGTTATAGTTTTTAAATAAACTTAACTCAAACATGAGAAGTAGTGCATTTAGTGGAGGCTGTTATCAGTGATGTATTAAGGCCTTACCCACACGTAGACGTTTTTGTGTGTTTCAGCCATTCGTCCACACGCTTGGCTTGTAACGTCAGAGTGTGCACTGTTAACTCCTTTATTAGGCATCACAAATGATGCAACATTTTGTGCAGTGGTGGACGTGGCCCAAATAGTGCTGGGTCTAACCTCACTAACAGGACTTTTTACGTGATTACACATAAGTGTACAGTTACTCTTCCACTACAGAGGTCACGGCTCCAGGAAGCCTTCTGGTAATAACTTTTTCAGGCTTCAGATTGGCCAACATCTGCATCTTCTTCTTTGCCTGGCTTTAGGGTTGGGATTATGTGCTGCCTGTTGGTTTTGCATGATCTTGATAGTGCTTCAATTGTGTTTTTGCATTTTTATTTGGACAGATATTTGTTTGAAGTGCTTGTGTGGACAGGTTTTTTTTTGTTTTGTTTAAAGGAAGGAGGAAAAACATCTGTGCAAGTCTGGACTGTGCCTAATGCACTGCAATCTTAACTTTACCTTTATTTACCTAAATTCTTGGCTTCCTGTTGTTACATCGCCTATTCTTGCTTTTGCTTTGTCTGCCAAAGTACTTTGTAAACTCAGATTCCTCAGAGAATATTCAAACTAGCAGGACAGCGCATGTCGTAATGGCTCCTAAATATTGCAGCCAATGCAACAGTATGGCTTGGTGATGTGTTTAAAGTAATTTTTTGGACATCAATAGAGGTTTATAGCACGGAGCAGCAAGATACATCAGTTTTGGCACACAGGCAGTGTGTTGTCTTCGTGACTTATAGAGAAATACAGAATATATTCATATATCACCAGTTTGTCCTTTTAATGTATAGATTTCACATTTGTGTGAGATCTGAGAGTTCTAGTAGACTGAAATGTCAGAATACTTCAATCATTGTGATTTTAACGTTGTTTTGTTGCTCTGTGTTGTTCAGTGCAGTTTGTTGTTGCCACTTATAAATAGCTAAAATACTGTAGGCTGTGTACTGTTGTTGTTTTCAAGGTTTATTTTTATTGATTCCATCATACCATCTCTAAGAGAAAAGTCAAGAGTTTTACAGTGCAGTGAATATTTCGTGGCATTAAATGGTCAAGGAGAGCCAGGCGTCAGGGCTGGATAACCTTAACAGTACACACACAAACACACACATGCTGTTTAAGTTTGTTAGTTTGAAGGAGAAAAGTGTGTATCACAGGTCTGCATAGCTTTCCTGTGAGTGTGTGACTTGAAGGTAATTTGTGAACCTTGGTTTTGGCCAGTGGCTCCAACCCCCACTGCTGTCCCGGAGGCAGCTTGTTTATTTACAGTTCATTTTTGAGACTTAATTGCAATTGCAGCGGCTATTGATCTCAGAACAGGCATGGGCCATCGATCTCCCGCTGTCCCCCAATGGGTCAGGGACAATTCATCTAGCCACAACACCACAGACCTCAGTAGCAGGCAGTGTGGCTGCATGAATTAAATGATATTGAATCTTAACTGGATTAATGAAAGGTACAGTGCTTGTGTGTTGCATCCCAATGAGCTGTTCTGAAAATGGTTTTCTGTGATTGCCTGCCTCTCTGTTAGAAAAATGTCTTTCAGGCTAAACAGGAGTTTCAAGGAGATGGGACTTAAATTCTGGTCTGATCAACTAATCACACTCACATTGTCTCTTTCTAGGGGGCAAACTGCTTCCATCTGGCATGTACTGATGCAGATGGACGTCAGGACTGAACACTGACAAGTGGAAGTGACGGATCCCTTCTCCTCACCCTCTTGCCCCCGACACCTTCTGTCACGCTGGCAATGTCAAGAGTCCCGAGTCCCCCTCCCCCTGCGGAAATGTCCAGCGGGCCTGTGGCCGAGAGCTGGTGTTACACACAGGTAAACCAGTGACAGTGTTACATTTAATCTCAAATAAATCAAATAGTCTGAGCTTCACTGAATGTCTTTTCGTTTGTCAGATCAAAGTGGTGAAGTTCTCTTACATGTGGACCATCAACAACTTCAGCTTCTGTCGTGAGGAGATGGGTGAGGTCATCAAGAGCTCCACCTTCTCTTCTGGGGCCAATGACAAGCTGAAATGGTGGGTGGGCAAGAGAGCTGCTCTGTTTCATCATATTCTGATATCCAGTATTTATAGTCTTACTGTAGTGTCCAACAAGTGGACTGTTGAGGCAAATGTTATTACAGGCATTCTGTCCTTCGAAAATAAAAACTCAACAGCAATGTCTCTTCCCAGAAATCATGACCCGGTTACTCAAAATAATCCACAGACCTTGTTGTGAGCAGTTTCATGAAGGAACTATTTTCTCTCTGCTGAACTACACCCATCAACCGCATCACCACACTGGAGGAAGCGCGCTTTGACTCATTGATGACAGGCTGGTGCTTGTGAAGTTGTGAGATGCAAAAATGAATGGTGTCCTCCTCGGCTCGGCTGTAATGTTAGCTAGTTCACGTTTCCTTATTTGTGGTGATACAGTTGGCGAGTGTTGTTCAGTAGAAAGAAAATAGTTCCTACATGAAACTGCTCACAACAAGATCTGTGGATTGTCTTGAGTAACCAGGTCATGATTCTGGAAAGAGACATTGTCGTTGAGTTTTCTAATGTATGTTTTGGTGTTTTGAGCACCACAAGCTGAGTGCCATCTAGTTCCATTATATTGGAGAGAAGGCAGACATCTACGGCTGATATCTCCATCACTCTGCAACTCACACCAAAACAATCTAGATTGACAAATAGCACTACAGGTAAGAGGAAAAATTTGTATTTTTCAGGGTTCCAGCAGTCTTGGAAAACCTGGAAAAGTCATGGAATTTCACAATTGGGTTTTCCAGGCCTGGAAAAGTCATGGAATTAGTAAAAATCATTAAAAGTTTTGGAAAAGTCATGTAGTGTAACATAACTGCAAATTTATTTTCTATAGCTGTCGATGTAGCATAGCCCTCATATGTATCAATGTGTGACGCTTTGTTTACCCACGTACAGCATTCTTCCTCTCCCTTCATGTATGTCAGCTACCTGAAATCTTACTATATAATGATGAAAACTCTGTCTGTGTGTCTGTTCCACGTTTTTCTCCTCACCAACTTGGTCAATCCAGGTGAAATTTGGCACAGTGGTAGAGGGTCATGGGAGGATGCGAATGAAGCAATATTACATCAATTGGCCAAAGGGGGGCGCTATAGCGACCCATTGAAATTGCAAACTTTGAATGGGCATATCTCATGCCCCGTATGTCGTAGAGACACAAAACTTTGCACAGAGATGCCTCTCCTCATGAGGAATTTGCCTCAAGAACCCATAACTTCCTGTTATATAGATTTTCCGCCATTTTTAATTTTTTGAAAAACACTTAAAATCAATCTCTTCCTAGGAAGTTTAGTTTGGGTGTGTAACTTGTGCACGTCATGGCAGATCAGAATAATCCAGTCAGGACTGATTTACACCAGTAATAATGAGTTAATACATTACTACCTTTTTATCTCTTTTACACAAGCTCTTAATTATTGCATCCTCCATCATCGCCAGGTGTTTGCGAGTGAATCCTAAGGGCCTGGATGAAGAGAGCAAAGACTACCTGTCTCTCTACCTGCTGCTGGTCAGCTGTCCGAAGGCAGAGGTTCGCGCCAAGTTCAAATTCTCCATCCTCAATGCCAAGGGAGAGGAGACCAAAGCCATGGGTGAGTCAGCTGGGTAGCGTCATCTCTCAATCTATCTCAACCCAAACAGCAGAGGCAGGTGGTTGCCAGCCATAGAGCTTTGGTTCTGCTTGAGGTTTCTGCTTGTTTAAAGGAAGTGTTTCTTTGCCACTGTTGAACAGTAGAGGAAAATAATAAGTGCTTGCTGTTGGCAGGAATTCATTTGAATGGTGGGGTCTCTGTAAGTTAGAAGAGTCTGGTCGAGACCTGCTCTGTATGAAGTGTCGTTAGATAACTTGTAATGATTTGCGCTGTTTAAATAAAAAATGACTTGAACTTTTAACTGCAGCAGAGGCCATAAAAGAGTCATATTCTAGATGTAATATCCCTCTGTGGAGATCACAGTTTTAGGCTTGTACTTTTTTTTTTTTTTTTTTTTAGAAAAATGACACCTTTCCTTTGACTTACCTTTTTGTGACTTCTCTGTGTCCCCGGCTGTCTGCAGAAAGCCAGAGGGCCTATCGCTTTGTCCAGGGGAAAGACTGGGGCTTTAAAAAGTTCATCCGGAGAGATTTCCTCCTAGATGAGGCCAACGGTCTCCTACCTGATGACAAGCTCACGCTCTTCTGTGAGGTACACTGCCCAGTCCCTGTGTTTATACCTTGTCTCTTTACAAAGCATTATGGAGTATTTCATGTAATGTCTCTCCGTCAGGTGAGTGTGGTGCAGGACTCGGTCAACATATCTGGGCAGAACACCATGAACATGGTAAAGGTGCCTGACTGTCGGCTAGCAGATGAGCTGGGGGGCCTGTGGGAGAACTCGCGCTTCACGGACTGTTCCCTGTGTGTGGCTGGGCAGGAGTTTCAGGCCCATAAAGCCATCCTGGCAGGTACAGACATGAGCCACACACACTTCATGTATTTTCTTTGTTCTGTTTTTTGTTCCTGCTGTTTAAAAAATGTAATATAATTAGTTTTCCCTCTTGCTGTTTCTTGATCACACACTTAGACATTAACATTTTGGCTGTTGGCCTAACATCTCTCTGTATCCCTGTTTTCAGCACGTTCCCCCGTATTCAGCGCCATGTTTGAGCACGAGATGGAGGAAAGCAAAAAGGTGAGCCCACGGTCCCAATGCTTTTTTTTATTCCGTGAAATAAATTTGTTTTGTTCCTCAGGTGCTCATCTGCTCAGACTTTCCCTGCTGTGTTGAGGACTTAAAGTGAGTGAAGGATTGTGCGCTGTCAGACAGCTGCAGCACAGAGCTGTTTGGTGAAACTGAATGATAGCGCACCTGAAATGAAATTGTCCTGCCGTACTTGGGGGTCAGGATTCATCCTTCACTGACAAAGCCGCAGAAGCAGAGAATTGCTTTTTTTCATCTGTGCACATGTGACTGTAAGAAATGAAACAGCAGGAGAAGCTGCCCAGATGTGGTTTTTTTTTTTTGTTCAAAGCAAGGCCATTTTAGATTTTGTGTTGCCAACTTTTCTAAAGATTACACCGTTCCACCCAGTCATCAACATATTTCAAATGTAGAGTTTATTTTGTGTGAAAAGTAACAACAGATTGTACCTTTTATTGTCATGTACACAACAATTACAATGAAGCAGTCATAGACAGTGAAATGTTGAGATCTCAGGCTTCGTCCAAATGTGCTCTTACTGATTAGATATACATTATAAACATGGAACAAAATCTAATTAGAATCTAAGACATCCATTACACTGAATATAATTATAAGTAAAACAGTGTTGTAGCCGATTAGTAGTTTATTAATGTTGTGTGTACATACAGATTGAGAACAGAACACCATGTCCACCATTTATCACATTTAATCACTTGTTGAAATACCATGAAAGTCATAAATTCTAAATGTGTTAAAGGATAGTTTAGATTTTTTTAGTGGGGTTCTATGGGGTACTTTTCCATTCATTCATTCATTCATTCATTCATTCATTCATTTTCTGTAACAGCTTATCCTGTTTGGGGTCGCAGGGCTGCTGGAGCCTATCCCAGCTGACACTGGGTGAGAGGTGGGGTGCACCCTGAACAGGTCACCAGACTATCACAGGGCTGATACATAGAGACAGACAACAATTCACACTCACATTCTCACCTACGGGCAATTTAGAGTCACAGATAAATCTCGCCTGCATGTCTTTGGACTGTGGGAGGAAGCCGGAATCCCCACAGTCAGTGTATTACATGCAGTAGATGTCAGTCGCCACACCTCCACCTTAGAGAAGCAGGCTGGAGTCTGACATGGAAGCTAAACAGTGTACTGCTGTGGACGGGGCCAAAAGCAAATAATATTTTAGCCTCCTAAAAAAATCAATATCAGTTTAAGTTTATGCTTATTTAGAATATTTTCACTGCTTTACCTTGCAGTCAGACAGCTCTTTCTGTCAGGGAAATGAAGCAGTTATCTGTGCTCCAGACACCTTTGACAAAAACAGTAATTTTACCCTCACAGAACCGGAGCAATATTGGACTACTGCAGCTTCTTTTAATGTGTGACTTTGGTGTTCTGAAAGGGTTAGCTTGGATTCATCAAAGTCACACAATAACAAACAATCTGACTGATCAAAGCAGTGGTAGACGGTAGACGGGCAACCTCTGTGTTCTGTGAGGTAAAATTACTGTTTTGTTCAAAGGAGTCTGACTTTGAAGAGAGCATAGATGGGTATTAACGGATTCAGTTCCCTGTGAGAGAGGGCTGTCTGACAGCAAGGTTAAGGCCATGAAAATACTGTAAATATAGGTTACATTTAAACTAGTCTGAGTTGGCGGAAGTTCGCTGCATAGATCAGCCTCTCATTGGGCGGAACAAGCCACCCGCTGAAGTCCCGCCCTACCACCTCCGGTTGTGTAGCAGTTTTCAAGTGCACCGTTGCTGTGGCACCGCCAAGAACGATTGTGATTGGTTGAAAGAAATAAAAAAAAGCCGGGGCGTTTTTTTCTCCAATCTTAAAGTGAGAGTCGGCGCAGCCAGACCTTTCTTTTCTTGAGAAAGGTCTGGTGAACGAGACTACACTTAAACTGATGTTGATGTTTTAGGTGTGACTTTTTTAAGATGGCTGAAATTTGCTTTGCTGCTACCCCCTTCCACAGCAGTACATTACTGAGCCTCCATGTCAGTACTTCAGCCTGCTTCTCCAAACTGGGGGAGCGCCAACTGCTATCCTCTGTAGGTCATACACTGACTATGGATAAGGACAGCATACAACCCCACTTCAGATTATTCGAGCTATCTCTTTAACTCTAGAGAACTTAATTCAGAACCACAAGAATTAATAGGAACTCCTGTTTTATCATAATCCAGTTGTTGCAGCATTATTCAGCACAAATATTGCATATGTTTTAAAAGCAGAAGAATTCATCAAGTAGTTTAACTTTCTTCTTCATCACATCATTCACACTGAAGGTCGGTCATGTTGCTATGAGTTCTCTGTCAGTCTCTCACACCTACTGTAGAAAAAGAAAAAAAATTCTTAAGCAAGTGAAACTACCTAGCATGATGAACCGTAAAGAATGAATGAATAGACTGTAGAGATTTACAGGCCCATAGATAATGAAATGTACTTTCTCACATTCACTAATATAAAACTGCATATGGTACTGAAACATTTTAAGCCATCTTAAGTTATTTACTCATTTCTGAATATCAGCAATATAAATAATCAATTTATTTGTCACATGAAATTATAAAAATATATAATATATATATTTATGAAATAAAATTTCAGTCAAGTGTAAAACCGTCAGTTCCTTCAATTTGTGCATTAAAAGAAAGACTATAATAGTGATGATATGGCATCATTAAAAAACCTGATTAGATAGTTGGCAGGTATCATAGATATTGTAGTTGAAAGTCACGTCATGGTGAAATGTTTGAATCTAACCCTCTTACTCCTCGTCTGTTTCTGCCAGAACCGCGTGGAGATCAACGATGTGGAGCCGGAGGTTTTCAAAGAGATGATGTGCTTCATTTACACTGACAAGGCTCCCAACCTGGACAAGATGGCTGATGACTTACTGGCAGCAGCTGACAAGGTAATATCACAGTACAACCAGCAGTGGTTCTGAAACCAAGACTGAAACCAAGACCGAAACCGAGACACAAATGTCCATGATCGGAATGTTGCAGTTCCTTCTTTCACAACTGCTGCAGGTACAGCCTGTTGAGCTGTTATTATGTTAAAAGACAGAGCTCTCAGCATGGCTGCCAACAATTAATTTACGACTGCATCACCTGAATATGTCCATCAGCTAAACAAGACAAAAACAGACTGGAAGGCGAGTCCTTCTCCCTGCAGTGTCCAGGCAGCCTCCCACTGCGGATTTGGACTGTGCCAGAGTAATAACTAATGCCACAGAGTGCAAATCGCTGCGTATACTGTATTTAATTGAATTAAAAACTTAACTTAAAGCGAATGGTAAAAGTGTTTGAAACCAACTGACAATGTACCTTCTAGGGTGCCTTTTAGTCAGTTCATTCTACCTGCCCTCTTTACAGGACAGCTGCAGTTCAGGAGTTATCAGCAGGGAATCGTTTTGTGATGGAGCATTACTGACATCTGTGTTATTTAGCACTTTCGGTATGGTGAAGTCACAGTGAAATTTAAGGTGTGTTGACTGATTCACGTCGTCAACTCATGCACTGAGTAACATTACAAGTAAACATTCCACCTTAAAAGTTGCCGGCAGTCGGTCCAGTGAGGCAGCAACACATCCTTTCATTTTATAGTTACAGTTTACTAATTAAACTCTCCACGGTATGAACAGTGGTTACATGAGCCTCAAAACCAGCCACAACTCAGCCCTGAGCAGAGTGACTGTCCGCCACTGACCAATCAACAGACTGCAGTGTTCACAGCTCCACCTTTTAGTACCAGATCTGTGTGCTAGGTACCCCAACAGAGGGGGACCAAAAATGGGGACAGTACGGAACGGTTCCATTGGTACCATCCACAACTTTTCACAATGGAAACAGGAAAAAAGTGCACCGAACTGAACTGAACCATACTGCTCAGTGGAAACGGGGCTTAATACTGTGCACAGCACCATAAGTTGCTGCAGCTGTTAATATTGCCGTCTTGGCTGTATTTAATATGATGAGAGTTGCATAATATTTTGTTGGCAGCATGCATGGTGAGCTTTGAGATATTCCCTCAGGTAAAGGTAATAAGATGGATTAAGTGCACAGTATCCACTAAGCCAATTAACTCAGAGAGCCATCAGGATTTTAAGAAACAGTTTGATGATTTCACACTGATCTCACTCTCTGACACCAAGTGGGAGACTGACTTTGACACACAGTTTCATACTGGACGGCCACAGATGTTTCACTGTCATTTTAAACGCTGAAATGATATTTGCAAATATCATCTAACTTGTCACAGCGACCCACATGAATACTGATGAAGACAGACAGTGTACTCACCATGTGTGCCCTCTCTTTCAGTATGCTCTGGAGAGACTGAAGGTCATGTGCGAGGACGCGCTGTGCACGAGTCTGTCCGTGGAAAACGCTGCTGAGATCCTCATCCTGGCTGACCTGCACAGCGCCGACCAGCTCAAAACACAGGCTGTCGATTTCATCAACTAGTAAGTTCACACGTCATCACTTATAATTAGGTCTCCAGCACCTTTTATACAGACTCCCAGATCTTCAAGAGTCCGCTGAACATTTTGTCTCTGTTGTTGTGTCCGTCTGTTACATCTCCTCTTTCTCTTGGCATCATTACTGGTGGTACCAGGACTCAGTCTCACCCTCTCGCCTCATCTCTGGGTGTCACAGTTAATAATTTAATTTCACATGTCCCCTCATGGAGTGGTCTGTATGACAGTATTAAACCCCGCCGAAGCTTTCAGAAGGATTGGGGCAGCCTGACTCCTCACCAGGTCTGCCGTCACCTCATCTTTTGACTCAGATGAATGTGTGATAATAAGTCTGAACATGTTCAGCTCATATCTGTCCCCTCAGATTATTCCCCTCTTTTAACTACACACCATTTATCACTTATATTTATAAAGCTGAAGCAGTCAATTTATTGATTAATTGACTGGCATAAAAAACTAGCATAATTTATTATAATGTATGAATCATTTAAGTAAGTTTTCAAGCTAAGATGCCAAACATTCTGTAGTATGTGTTTTAGTCGGATTTGTGGCTTTTCTTTGTCTTATATTCGTGAGTTCAACATGGTGGTCAAAACCCCCTGAACAGATCCCGGGATAAATCAGGTTTTTTTTTGTTTTTTTTTTACAAAATGTTGATATCAGGTTAAGAAGAAAAAATAGTTCATCCAGACGAGCCAATCAGAGACAATTTCTCTAAGTGCCACTGAAATGGCATTTCAGGGTTGCCTGCAACTAAGAATTTTCCTAGTCCACCAATAGTCGTCATTTAGGGCCATTAGTCGACTAGTCGCCCGCGTGATTACGATATAAATTCAATTATTAAATTATATATTTTGGGCGGGGCAACACAATGGTTTGAGTTGAAGGTGTGAGAAAGAATAGTATCAGTAACATTGTTAACACTGTGCTACATTACAGAGAAATACAAAACCGTTCTAATGACCCTTCATTAATATAGGCCTATATTTTATCTACAAGTTCACGTCACACACTGAGCGAGCCGCCTGTTAATGACGCTGTCGGCAAAGCAGTAATGATTGTGCTAAGTGGCTAATGGCCATGTAGCTACTTCCATGTTTCAGATGATACGTCATGTTTGTTGTCGACCAATGAAGATGAGTTTACATATCACCTTGGGTTCATCCTTCACCTTCTCAAAATGATCCCACACTTTGGATTTCCTGCCCAACATGTTATTAACTAGCCTGTTGTCTGACTGCTGAGCGTGGCCTCTTCCTGTGTCTGTCCTTTCAAAGTAAATTCCCACATGGTCCAGCCATAACGTTTGGTCGACCATTAGGGGCCAGCAGTAAGTTTTCATTTAAAAAGGCACAACTATGGCTATGTTTACGCCTAGCATCCACACTGCGTCAGTGTTTTGGAAACCCTTAAAACAGATTTTGAAAACGTTTGGAAAACTTAAAAAACGTCCTTGACCGCCTTATACTCGTGTTATTTAATGACTATACTGGACAGAATATAAGACAGCCCTGATTTTAGGCCCCCAGAAGCTGCTGCAGGTTAAACTGGGCTAATGAGACACTATTAGGGCGGTAGAAACCCTAGCAACGAACTTAAAGACGCTCGCTAGCCTAGCAGCATTAAGGTTATAAACAACCTGTAATGCAACACTCTGTCGGAGCTGGTGTTCACCGATAGTCTTTCTATTCGAAAAGAGAGTCTGGTCTTGTGTACATGTAATGTGTAGTCCTGTAATATAAGACAACCCCTACTGGTTTCCAGGAAATATTCTGTTATATTCAGGTCCAAATACAGTAATCAAGAAAGCAATTATATCTAAAATTTTACTTGTACAAACCTTTTTCCCTAAACTACTGTTCTCTGTTTCTGTCCTCCAGCCACGCTGCAGAGGTGATGGAGACGGCAGGCTGGAAGTCCATGGTGGCGTCTCATCCACACCTGGTGGCCGAAGCTTACCGCTCCCTGGCTTCAGCCCAGTGCCCTTTCCTCGGCCCCCCACGCAAGCGCCTCAAACAATCCTAACAGCAAGACCTGTACACTCATGCGCGCACACACACATGCATATACATACGAAGACACAGATCCCCCCCTCACACAGGGACAAACTCTCCCCTTGCTGTTACCTACTACACTACCTACAGCCTCCCCCCTGAATCTCCCCCTTCTGCCCCATCCAAACCTGCTGTATTTAGTCTCTTCTAAAGATGGAGGGAAGAAGAAGGAGGAGGAGGAAGAGGAGGTGGAAGAGAGGGGCAGGTGGGCTCGTGAAGTGGATGTTTGTTGTTTACAAAAAACCCACAGCACCCCTCCCCTTTTCTCCTCGGCTCCGGCTTAGTGAGGTCTGACATTGTGCTCTTTTCCGTGTGTGAAAGCTAAATCCCTCGACATCCTGTTAGTTCCTACTTTGGAATCCGTTCGGGAGGAAGGACTGGACACAACAACCCAAAAAGAGCCAACTGTCTGGAAATTTGGAGGCTGAAAGGACAAGTGCAGATAAATTAAGTCTTTAACTGTCTATTTTATCACGAGGCTCTGTCCTGCTCTGTTCGTGGTGTTTGGAGCAGAGCGGTTGGAGAAGCCCCCAAACTAACGGACACATGGGCCTGTAAGGGACTAAAGAAGAAGAAATGGGCCTGTTAGTTACAAACTAGAAGCCACCCCCACCTGAGAAAGACAACCAAGGGCTAGTCAAAAAAGCAGATATGGGACAAAATCATCATTAATTCTCCCAAAGAAAGTTGGGAAAACATTGCACTAAAGTCACAGGTCACCCCTCGTCAACCCTTACCAGCAGTAAAGTAGAAATACTGTAGGCAAGCACACATTGAAGCAAGCTTCATGGACTAATGACCCAGCTGGACCACCAAGAACAAGTACCCTTTAAGAAGATTTATCAGCAAGTGACAGAAACAACACCTGTACTCCCATATAGAACTCTGCTTCATCTGCGTCCGTTTTCATTTTTTAAATAGCCGAGGAAAAAACTGTATAGAGTGGATACAGAAAATAGCAACGCACAACTGGATGTCATTCTTGGGGAAATTGTATTTTGTGTGTCATTGTAGCCCTTGAGAGAAAATAAGATCCAAGGTGTCGACGGACAAACTAACCAGGAGGGAAGAACAATGTCAAGAAATGGTTTAAAGAAACACGAGGGTTCAATCAGGCATGTTAATGTTCTTTTATGACGGATTTCTTATTTGTTTTTTTGTTCCCCTCAGAACTGTCATTTCTATTTTTTTCATAGGAATTTGTACAGACACTAGTGTTTTTGAAGCTGTGTAAACAAAAAAGCATTTTCAACCTTGACATTGAGAAAATAAAATGCAGACAGAGGTTTTCTTTGCAGGCATGAAGACTGAGGGGAAGTGAAACTGAAATGAACACGTTTTAATGTTCAGAACAGACAGAATGTGAAAAAATGCACACCAAGGCAAACCACATGAAATACATTTGAAGTTATCATTTTAACCTGGTGGGAAATGGTAACTGATAGAAGGAACCGTTGTTGTTTCTTTCCTGTAGATATTGCTGGTTATGAGAAGTGACACTTAGTTGTTGCCATTTTTTGTTCCCGAAAGATTAAACCACAACTATTTTGTATTGAATGCAATGCAAACTTTGTCTGGTATTTCTTTATGAATTGTGCGTTTGTTTTTTACTCCACGACATTTATTTGACAGATTTACAGATTAAGATTTTCCATACAAAACATATGTTCATCCCAAACATAACACAAATTGCTATACTTAAACATTAATTGGTGAGTGATAGTAATCCAGTAATATATCAAATACTATAACACATGCAAGCACCACAAAGAAATGCGCGCACACGTATTCTTTTCTCCAGATTTATAAAAATGCATGTACCCCTGCTTCTGTTTTTACCTATCTTATATCTCAGTCATTGTGAATGAGGCACACATCCACAAGCCTTGTTTCCACTCCCACAGGTACCTATGAATGGATGTAGAAATGTCCTTAAACAATCATTTGCATTTTGAAAGTTGAGCCTGCTCCACCACTCATTAGACCTGTCAGTGAGGAGAACAGCAAAGAATGAGTGCAATTGCAACAGCGAACTGGTGAGGTCCTCCAACAGCATGGAATGGTGTCATTACACATCACTAATTCATCAAATGTAGGCTGACCTGTTGAGTTTACCATGACATATTATGCTATGACGTTTTTATGATATTTTTGACGACACACTATACTATGACTTTTTTATGGTATCTTTGATGACATACTATACTATGACTTTTTATGATATTTCTGACGACATACTATACTATGACTTTTTTTATTGTATTTTTGACGACATACTATACTGTGACTTCTTTTTGGTATTTCTGACATATTATACTATGACTTTTTAGGATATTTTTGACGACATACTGTACGATGACTTTTTCATGATATTTCTGATGGCATAAAAAACTGGTTTTTCTATGATATTTTTGATGACATACTATACTATGACTTTTTAATGGTATTTCTGACGACATACTATACTATGACTTTTTTATGGTATTTCTGACGACATACTACGACTTTTTTATAGTATGTCTGACGACATACTATACTATTACTTTTATGGTATTTTTGATGTCATACTATACTATGACTTTTTAATAATATTTTTGACGACATACTATTCTATAACTTTTTTATGGTATTTCTGACGACATACTATACAATGACTTTTTAATAATATTTTTGACGACATACTATTCTATGACTTTTTTATGGTATTTCTGACGACATACTATACAATGACTTTTTTATGGTATTTCTGACGACATATACTACGACTTTTTTATAGTATGTCT
>NC_065518.1:19634383-19641343 GCF_006386435.1 Epinephelus moara | reverse complement strand
CATAGCAAATAGTGGTTTGCTGCTATTCTAGAGCTCTGAATGTTGCATACAGCTCCTTTACTTATTACCAGCTAAAACTATATTGGACCTTACAAAATAAAAAACTCTCTATTGTCTAGTTTTAGCAAAGTATTATGGGAGAAATCGTGTAGAGCAATAAGGATTTCTTGATGACTTGAGAGTAAATGAATTGGCATTTAACTATTTCGAGAATCACTTAAACATTCACATCAGTCTTAAAAAAGAAGAAAATGCTGAATATTACCTGGTTCCTTTCGTTTGTAAGGATTCTCTGCTTTTATTTGTCTTATGTGAAAGTAACATTTTTCACAACTTTCTGTCCACAAAACCAAACAACTGATTAATACATATTGTAAAAAGTAATCACAATAATTGATCATGAAATAATAGTTAGTTGCAGCCCCGATTATATGCATTTCATTAAAACAGTGTAATATAATTCTTGTAGTCTACAACAAGCAGGATATTAGACTAGAAACATACTTTACAGTATTGGGTAAACTGTAAGACAAAGATATTCTCTAGAGAAATGCTAAGCCTTGCAAGCCTTTTAAAAACTGCTCATAGCTGCTCACACTGGATTTCTCTTTATTGAGACATTATTCTCCACTAGTGTCCTTGACCTCTGGTTACCCTGTGGGCAAGTAGGCTCCTGGACTCTGGTAGTTGTAGTCTGGACATACTTTTTGAACCAGTCTGTAGTCTGTGCTGTAGAACGACACGTAGATGCAGATGACCTGGAAAGGTTTGGAGCACATCCAGGTGACGTGGCTCTGGATCTGCTCCTGAGCGCACGTCTTGGATGGGTCATAGTTACACAGCATCACCTTTTTGTTGCGCTCCGTCTTCTCATAGTCCACCCTGCAGTTGAATGTCTTTGAGTCTTTGGGGTTAACCACGCTTTGGCGCTCCAGATCAAACTCCACCTCTTTCATCGGCGGAACAAGGCTGACGGAGACGTTGCCCACACCTGTGGAGTTGTGGCGGAAGTACACTCCAAGAGAGCCGTTCCCATGATCCACGATCTTGCCCATTATCAGCAAATTGAGTTTGACAGTCTTGATGTTTGAGTAAAAGTCCCCCCAGCTGAACGTCCTGGAGACTTTGGATGTTCCATGGACTTTCATGACGGGACGGAGCTTTATCTTTAAGGATGGATTGGAGTGTGACTGGGAGTTTCTTCCTAGTACTTCCATGAGTCCCTGTTTTGAAAGAGGAATAAAGGGGCTGATGGGTAGTTTGGTGTTCTGAATCAAACTCCCTGTTTGGAGAGCCAAGTTCTTCTGTGAAGGAGGGTCTTGGTCTCTGTTGAGTTCAGGTGATGCTCTCTTGCTGAAGGTGAAGTTGGCGTGACTTTGCCCAAGAACCAACTAAACAGAAAATCAAGAGAGATATTTGGACATTAAGTGCAAGTGGAAATAAGTTGGAATTAAATTAATACTCACTCTAATACTTTAAACAATATCTATTTCAAGATATACTGTGCAGGATTTTCCCTAAAAAACAATGTATAGATTCATACAGACGTAATCGCTCTAAATCATCACCTATGACCCACTAGAATTGTGTGGGGGTGTATTTTTTTCAGCAGAGACACTGCTCTCTGCCTGTATTTTTATATTTTCTTCTTATTTTCTGAGTTTATGGGCGTGAACCCCACAGCACCTAGGTCATGCAGTGGCTTTATAAGTAAGTAGCAACCAGGTGCCAGACCCTAACCCTGACCCTAACCCCTAACCCCTAACCCCTAACCCTAAGCAGCAGGCATCCAAGAGACACTGAAAAGAAACACCAAATGAGAGTGGATCTGGGCTTTTCACTTTTGCTGGCAAGTGTGTTGACAGCATGGTGGGTCAGTGGTTAGCATTGTCACCTCACAGCAAGAGGGTTCCCGGATCGAATCCAGGGTGCGGGATCAAACCCCAGGGTGGGTGAGCCCTTCAGTGTGGAGTTTGCATGTTCTCCCCGTGTCAGCGTGGGTTTTCTCTGGGTACTCCAGCTTCCTCCCACAGTCCAAACACATGCAGGTTAATTGGTGACTCTAAATTGTCTGTTGGTGTGAATGTGAGTGTGAATGGTTGTCTGTCTCTATGTGTCAGCCCTGTGATAGTCTGGTGACCTGTCCAGAGTGTACCCCGCCTCTCACCCCAATGTCAGCCGTGCTAAGAACCAGCGACCCCCAACAGAATAAGGTGTTACAGAAAATGAGTGAATGAATGGTAAGTGTGTTTACAGTTACAATCCTGCATAGTATACCGTTAATGTTAAACCACACAAAAGTCAGTAACTAAGACAGAATGCGGCAAAATTAGATATACAGTGATAAAAAAAAAAAACCTAAACTAAAATAGATGAATTCAAAATGTGTTAAATATACAAGAACTGACAAAAACATAACAAAGGGAAAAGAACATATTGTGAAGAATTATACTTTTTAAATTATGATGCAATAGCTTTTAAGATGTTTTTTTTTTCTTGTAGGTGATGAATAGTGTTTTCAGATTAAACACCAAAAATGCATCATATTTACTGAGTTTAGGGTGTATTTTATGCATGTAAAACTGCAAAAATCATCTTACAGAGGTATAAAAGTTATTATTATTTGTAAAATATAGTAATTATATATAATAATTACAAAAGAGACTTAAAATGCAAAGACTCAAGTGTTACAGAGTTAATACACCTTGCTACATTCTACCTGCTTACTCATTTTTTCCCTAATTTACCATGGATCTAATTCATGTTCAGTGTGTGTCTAGTTTTCACTTACCAAACACAAGGTTCCTTCCAGAAGTATCCAAACAAAGCACCTCCTGGTGAACGTCTCCATGATGCATGAATTCCTGTCTGAAGATCCATCCACTCTCACCTGAACTTCATTCAGGCCCAGTTAAGTTTTTAAAGTTCATGTTGAACAGCCACATTAAACGCTGGGAGAGACACTCCGTCGTACCAGCAGGAAACTCTCTGCGTGCTGCAGCTTCCACTCACAGCACACACACTGGGAGGCTTTGTCAGATCTCGAGGTTTTTAACACTCAGTTTTGCAGTGTCTGCCCTCTCTCTCTCTCTCTCACCCACCCACCTACCAACCCAACCACACACACATTTAATCAGTTCTTGAGGGATATGCAGTTTTAACAATGTCACACTGTGTCTCCTTCCTGTAACCCCCCCCCCCCCCTTCTGTCTGTCACTGAGAAACATCTTGCATTATGTTCTAGGTGATGAAATAATTCAATTGACACTTTTTAAAATGAGGATTTATTTTTGATTCATGGTGTTAAGAAGGGCAAACTCATCCAGGACAATGTGATACTGCCATCCTGTGGTCAGATAGCAAAATGCAGGCTGAACTGAAACAGAGCAGCCAAATTAGATGAGACGGTCCTGTTACAAGACACAGGTTTTGTTTGAACATTTGGGGACTCAAACATGAAACAGGGGTTTGGGGGTCCTTCACCAGAAAATCTTGAGCATCAAAAAATAACATAATGCATTCTGGTGAATTTTTGTGGACCACTGTGTGCCTTTTCTCTTTTCTGCAGCAACTGATGGTGTACATGTCATTAATTTTGTCCTATGGTACTTTCATGTCTTTATATTTTATTAAATGTATTTTACTGGGGGTTACAAATGCACATATTCTAAATATTAAAGAGAAATGTCCCCTGTCCCACCCAAAATCTACACAAATGACAACTCAAGATTCCTCTATGACATAGAATATTCATTATTAAAGCTACAATAAGAGAGCAAAAATATCCTTAGATGGTATTTTTTAAAGCGTTAATGAATAAAAAACTCAACTAACCTGCTTCATCAGCACTGTGAGGGTGTGATTTAATCAGATTTGACTGACAGCAGCCCGGAAACATCAGCAAACAACCCCACAACTGAGTCCCGCCTCCTTCAAACTGGTGAAAAGAGCAAAGAGAAAAACACATATAAACAAATCTCTCATGAAAAGCAAAACTGATGGTAGAAAACTGTGTTATAGGGTCTTTCAATTCAATTCAATTTCATTTATAAAACCCAATATCACAAGTCATCTTAACAGCATATGACATCCCTCTGTCCTTGGACTCCCCCCCAGAAAACCTTTGACGTGGGGGAATAGAAACCCTAACATTTAAGATGTTACAAAAGTAATAACTGCTGAAGTAAATCCTGGATAATTGGATCACAGCGTGAACATGCACATGTGTCAGTTTCATATTTGGAGAGCTTCATTCCAAAGTGAGACATCTGCAATTAATCAAAATTAACACTTACTCTTGTGGGATAAAATTAACACTCTTGTTAGACAGTTGATGTGAAATATGTGCAATGAGATCTCACTTAAATTCTCTCACTTCAAATTCTCTAGTGCTGAGATAATACATGAAGAGTTGCAGCTCTTACAGACATGCCAGCTTCTGCCTTTTCATCCGCATTTCATCGTATTGTTAATTTCATTTCACTTTAAATTCCATTTAGCAGCTGGTTTAGATGCAAATGATGACAAGTGTGAAGGATTTAGGGGGATTTATAGTAGCAGTGTAGTAAGCGCAATCTTTCACATGTGAAATTCAGCCCCATCTATATTTGTTACATTTGTATGAAACTAAACCACCTTTTTTAACAAAGTTTTTGTGGCATCGATATATGGTGGGCATACAAAGTGCAAAACCTTGACACCAGAACTTCAGGTTTGTGTCCAGACTCTTGTCTCAGGTTGAGGCAACAAAAGCGCTTTGGTTAACATTTGGGTAAGATCGTGAGTCAGTCATTGTCAGTTAAATCTTCAGAAAAAACACACACACACAAAAAAACACATACTGCTGTAGCCACTATCAGTGAATATCTGTTGGCAGAAAACAACTGAAATACGTTGTCAAGTCAAGTCAACTTTATTCCTATAGCGCATTTCATATGACAAGTGTAAACTCATTGTGCTTAACATACATCATACATGACGAACATAAAACATCATTTAAGATAATAAAGTGTTTCATACATAAAAACAAGCAGGACATGATAAAAACAAACAAAATAAGAAGGTATTACTATTATCATTATTCTTTAAAAAGGGGAGATAATATTAATTCCTAAAACAAATAAAAATACACTTAAAAACCTAACTTAAAGCTTGCGGAAAAAAAAGAAAAAGTTTTTAGGTTGCTTTTAAAAGAGAACACTGTTGTAGCCGACCGTAGTTCATGTGGAAGAGATTTCCAGAGAGTGGGACCATATTGACCTTTATTTGATGATCTGAGGGATCTCTCTGGTGTGTACTCAGTGTTACAGTAATCCAGCCTGCTGAACCAGCTTTTCAGAGTCTGACTGAGACAAGAAGCATTTAACTTTTGATGTATTTCTGAGGTGATGAAAGGCAGTCTTATTATTAGAAACATGCTTCTGGAAGTTAAGATCAGCATCTGAAATCACACCCAAGTTCACATGGTAGTACAGACAGGGGACTTAACAAAGATTGAATTCCGTTTCTCAAAGCCTTTGGTCCGGCTAACAGAATCTCTGATTTGTCATGATTAAACTGTTGTCAGTGGACATTTTGCTGATACGTTCAGAAGAATTTTTTGTGCCTTGACATGTACATTTATTGGCAACATTTCCTCATTATGTTAAAAGAAAACATAATTCACTTGGCATTATGTCTCCCTCAAAACATATTTGTTTCACATTAGTTGCATTTAATAAAAAATTCTTGGAGAGAGGGTTACACATGTGAAGCAAAACATTTCTCATGTGAAACTAAATTTAAATTTAGAAGAGACATGTTCAGAGGGCCGCACAAAATGTTTTTTTTACCCAGAGAGGAGACAATATCATAACTGAAAACCAGACTGCTGTGGCTGTAGTGTGTTAAGAGAAGTAATAAAGGCACATGATCTTATATTGACTTATGATTCTAGGTTTAAAAATACAGGCCAAATGCAGATTAAGAGGGCACTTACTTAATTACTTATTACTTAATACAGCACAGGGCACTGAGCTCTCTTGAAACACTCATGGCTTGCATGGCACATAAAGTACTGTTTCTTGGCATGCTCATGATCTCAACAGTAGTTCTACAGGACTGAGAAATCAGCAGCTTATTAATTCAGTTTTTTAAGACAGACTGAACATGTGCATAAAATGCATCCATAGTGTCCCACCATAAAACAGCAGCAGCCCAAGTGATCTGATATTCAATACAAAATGCAAACTCATCTAACTGATGAGTCAGACCGCAGGAATTTCCTGCTATTGTCAAAGTCTGAGTTATAAGTATCCAAACATGCAAATGAAGGTGTGGCAAAACATGCGACATGTTGCACTTAAGCAGTGACTGTCACAAAGCAGTGAGTGTAGGTAATTGGGATAGGCTCCAAATGCAGATGAAGGCAGGCCGACAAAATGAGTTCAGTGTTTAATTAAAGGAATAAACACTTACTGGCAGGTACAGAGCCAGGTAAAAGGGTCACAGTAACAGCTCCAAAGCAAGAACACAGCTAAAATTCAGCAACTATGATGGTCTGGCGGGGACTAAATGAAACCTGGCCAGTACATGTGCTGAAATGCTGATCAGGGGACGAGATGCATGGTGAGAAAGGTTGGGTATCTGCAGGGCTCATCAAGAAAATGGGATGATAAGACCACAGCGTGTCATTTTTACACCTTGGTTTTTGTACATATTAAACAAGATAACAAGTGTTACTAAGTTAAATTTAGAGGTGCTGATTTTAGGTAACAAGCTGTTGCTTTATATTTACTTAACATACACTTACAGGCCACTTTATTAGGTACACCTTGCTAGTACCAGGTTGGACCCCTTTTGCCTTCAGAACTGCCTTAATTCTTGGTGTCATAGATTCAACAAGGTGCTGGAAACATTCCTCAGAGATTTTGGTCCATATTGACATGATAGCATTACACAGTTGCTGCAGATTTGTCGGCT
>NC_065518.1:19626887-19634264 GCF_006386435.1 Epinephelus moara | reverse complement strand
GTTGCTGGTTCAGAGATGATCTTCTGCAGACCTTGGTTGTAACCAGTGGTTATTTGAGTTGCTGTTGCCTTTCTATCATCTTGAACCAGTCTGGCCATTCTCCTCTGACCTCTGGCATCAACAAGGCATTTTCACCCAGAGAACTGCCGCTCACTGGATATTTTCTCTTTTTTGGACCATCCTCTGTAAACCCTAGAGATGGCTATGTGTGAAAATCTGAAACACTCAGACCAGCCCGTCTGGCACCAACAACCATGCCACGTTCAAAGTCACTTAAATCACCGTTCTTCTCCATTCTGATGCTCGGTTTGACCTTCAGCAGGTCGTCTTGACCATGTCTACATGCCTAAATGCAGTGAGTTGCTGCCACGTGATTGGCTGATTAGCTATTTGCATTAATAAGGAGTTGTGGAGAGCAGAAGTCTAAATAAATGTGCATGTTTCATACTTAACCAAGGAGTCTGGATACTTTAACTGCTAGCTGGTTATTAGTTATGTAAGACAGAAAATAAGCCACATATAAACTCTATTCATTCCACTATTGTATTCTTCAAAGTCATGAAGTCAGACTTTACACTAGTGTCCACATAAAAAGGTTTGGAGACAAAGTAATTGATGTATGGAGAGATAATATTCTAGCTTCACCTTGATGGAGTCAACTTATGATGTATCTAGAAAGACGAGTTTGAGTAGGGAGAGGTTGTTGTGTTTACAAATACTTGAGTGCCTGAGGAGTTTATCAGAAGGACTCTCTGTGCTTACTGGAGGCAAAACGTCAGTGACAGCACATGATGGCAGACTGGACTGTGTGGATACTCCTGATGTGTGCTGTCCTCACTGGGCAAGGTGAGCTTTGACACTGACTTACCAGTTTATTCTCTACTTCAACCAACAAATTATCTCTTCTTAAGCTTATGCTTAGTTTTTATTAACATTGTAGAGAGATTTTGATCCAACTTTATGGTCATTTTTCAGACAGTTAATAACAAATCTAAATATGATGCAAATATAAGCTTTATAAGTCGGCAATCATTGCATGGCTGTTGTATTGTAGAGAGCTATCAAGTATAATGAAATCTAAATGAAATGCTTGTAAACTATTGAGAGGTGATCTGCCAAGTGGTTTCAAGCGCTTCAGCTGTTGCCTCTTTCGTATTGTTCAGCACAATATTGAGGAAGTGTCCACAGTGTCACCTACCAACACACGTGTTCCAGCACCAAAACAAAGTCTGACCTTCTAGCTTATATTTGTTGGGTGTAAACAAACTCACTGAGGCAAACAGGTATAACCAACATTTTTATTTTCTCTTTCCCACAGGGTCAATGGCTCAGGGTAAGCACAGTCACATTCCAGAAATGCATGTACACAGCTGAAACATGTTTAGCCTCGCACATGAATACGCCTCACTTTACTGTATAAGCATTGACTCACTATTGATTTTGCTCTGTCAGATTGTGGAATGGCACCTCTCAACACAAGAATAGTGGGTGGTGAGAACGCCACAGCTGGATCATGGCCCTGGATGGTCAGCCTGCACATCAGTTTTGCAGCATTACACATCTGTGGAGGGACCCTCATCAGTGACCAGTGGGTCCTCACAGCAGCCCACTGTATCTTAATGTAAGAGAAACTCATAGCACCTGTATCTGTTTCCTTACTGAACTCTGAACCAGAGGAGAAACCCTTTGATTAAGAACAAAGTGACTCTTCACCTGTACCTAATATATAATTAGTAGCCATCGGGTCTAACTATTCCTTCTTACAACAGTAGATCTTTTAATATGGCTACGATACACACGTAAATATGTGAATATCTATAATAATTTTCACAAGAGCTGTCTTAACTGCAGCAAAGCGCAGCCATGCCATTGTTCCGATGGCTCATAATTCCAAAGCTCTTTTAGATGGAAAATGTCCTATTGGACTGAAAGCCTGTTTGTTCGACATCCTGTCTTCCTGAACACATACACGCATTGCTCCAAAGGGCCGTTTCTCTGAATATATGCTACACACTCTCCTAACTGAAGGTTGTGGCTGATGAGCCATCAGACGTTCCTACAATGAAAGCATGCCCTACTCTGATCATCCTTTCCAACAAACATCAGAAACTTTTACTCATGCATTCATAACCAGCCGTTTAGATTATTGCGATTCCTTGCTCTCTGGCATCAGTTAAAATGTCCCTCTTGTGCCTCCAGCTCATCCAAAACCTTGACTCAGACTCAAAAACCTGACCACATCACACCAGTCCTGGCTTCCCTACACTGGTTACCTGTAGCTTTTAGAATTGATTTTAAAACTTTATTGATTACTTACAAAGTCCTGAGAGGCCTTGCACCAAGTTATATAACAGATCTTTTACTGACCTATGTTCCATCTCGCACAGAGATCCTCAGATGCATCTTTTCTTGTTGTTCTGAGGTCTAGATCAATTCGCAAAGGTGATAGAGCCTTTGCAGTCAGAGCTCCATGACTTTGGAATGACTTTGGAGAAACGGTGCTTCAGAGAAATGCATGTTTGTGACAAATGGGCTTTTGTCCAATGGGACATTTTTTGACAATTAGGGCATCAAAATTATGAGCTGTTGGAACAAGACATTGTCCTCAGTGTTGTGGCAAGTTGTACATGCCCGTCAAGAGTTGTGTGTACTGAGTGCTAACAGTGTAAAGCAAAAACTACAAGACATTGTAATGATTACCGTTACAAAATACTGTGTAAAAAAACTGTGTAAAAATCTTTGTGGGGTTCATCAGTGGTGATTTAATGATCAGGGGCCTCATTTATAAAGCTTGCTTACGCACAAAACGGGGCTTGAAAGTGGCGTACGCCACTTACCACGCAAAGGTTGTGATTTATAAAAATAAACTTGGCGGGAGAATGTGCGCACCTGTAAGCAAACTCTGAGTCATGCGTGCGCACATTTTGGAAGACACTGGGAAGTGGCGACGCAGACGGCGAGGTGGAGAAGTGGAGTCAGATTTTTATTGATGTCTCACACAAATTTAATGTCACGCTATATCCACCTTAGATCCACGTTATCATTGAAATTAAATCCAGCAGCCTTATTTTGCGCTTGGAGTGAGTGATAATTGTTTCATAAAAACGTTGTAAAATCCAACTCAAATCCTGAATTGAAATTCTTTCTAAATACGTATTTAATCCGCACTGCCTCTAACGTCTCATTGTCCACTCTGTGAGCGCAGGAGGGGGAGAGGACGGCGCGACTGCATGGAATATATTTATTTATTTAGCTAAATATTTCCAGTGCATTTATCATGTCTCGAAATACAGCCATTAAGCACAACCGTTACACTCATTTCATCAGCCCTACTTAGACATGTGCTGTTCATGACAAAACCGGCATGAAGAAACGTGTTCGCCTATTACACTTTCATCTTTGAATTGTATTTCAAATTACACGTTGTATTTTGGGACAGGGATACCACTGGTTCATGCTGTAATTCAGGCCGGGTGTCTGATCAGACTAATTGCCATAAACATATAAATACTGCGGTGACCCTCGTGCGTAATTGCGCAAGATGGCACTGGCACATACTCCTTTTTGCCTCCACCTTTAATAAATGTGATTCTTTATGTCGCACATTAATGTCAAACATCCTCAAATTTAAAAGCAACACATTAACTACATGTTGGTAAAGGACTTGAAATATTTGGTGTACCTTTAGATCAGACCACTTTTTTTTTCTCTGTCACTGCCCGTGCAGTCCCACAGACACAGCTGACAGTGTTGCCACTTTTTTTGCTTTCTTTTATTAGTGATCCTGCTGCTGTGGCCACCACATAAAATCTTTCTTCAGTCCTCCACCTCCCGTTAAAGGGTCTCGAGCTCAGTCTCGGAGAAATTCCGTTTTTTGGTTCGTTTCTCACACCTGTCGCCGTGACTCACAACGAGAGAACACTCGCATGCCGGCTTATTTATATGCAGATCGCATTCATGAGGTGATTTGCATGACCATTTATGGTTGAACTAGGGCGTGTAGAGGGCGGAATATGATGCGGATCTGGGTGCGCACAACTGCAGGAGGTCTGTGATTTATAAAGAGAACATTGCGTGCAAGTGTGCGTGCGCCCGGTTTTATAAATCAGATTATTTTTTGGCGCACGCCATTTTCAGCTTTTGGGCGCACGTTAACTTTTAGTATGAATCCTAAGCACACTTTTATAAATGAGGCCCCTGAACTCTATAGTCTGTAATTGTTTAGAGTTATTGATTTTATTAGGCTAAGTAGAAAGGCTAAAATTTTCAGGATTTCCTTTATTAATCTCTGAATATATTTCTGAGGGTGAACTCTTTGGTGTTCTGGTTTTAAGCGTTTCAAGGACAGTTATGCTAAAATGTTCTTAAATGGCCCAAAAATATGTGCTAGTCATAACCCCATTTGTTTCATAGATCTCTAGAAATAATGTTACAATGTGGATGCTTTATTTGGCTGATATATAATTTATTACCTTCGGAGATTTCATCTCCTCCTTTCTTAAACCAGGTGAGTATTACATGTATGTAATTCACACTGTCCAGCCAAAACAGCTTGATGTTCATGCTGGTAACAATGTTTTATCCTGAGGTGTCTGTAAAGGATCTTAATAGGTGGATACATTATTTGTCAGTACTGATATTGTACCTGTCAGGATTTGCATCCTGCTGTTATTACAGCCAAGATGATTTAATATATATGAGGTTCACACTGTACAGCCAAATCAGCCACTAATATGTGCTGGTAAAATTATTTGACTCATACGTAGGTCTCCAGAGACAAAGTTAAACAATAGGATAATAAGTTGATACATAATAATTTGTGTTTTTTATTTATTCTTATATCCAGAAACCGCCCTAGTGTATGGACTCTCTACTTGGGACGAGAGACTCAGTCTGGCCCTAATGTTAACGAGGTGAGCCGCAGCGTGTCCCAGATCATCGTCCATCCTAACTACAATGACACATTGTTCAACAACGACATTGCCCTGATGAAGCTCAGCAGCCCCGTCACTTTCACTGACTACATCAAACCTGTCTGCCTGGCAAGTAACTCCAGCCAGGTTCACAGCTCCACCCCCTGCTGGGCCACCGGTTGGGGCAAACTTACAAAGGATGGTGAGTACTGACATGCTAACATGCTAACCAAAGATAGTAAACACATTACCTGCTAAATATCAGCATGTTAACATTGTTATTGTGGGCATGTTTGTAAAACAAAATGCATTAGTTTGTTATTTATGTTTTATATTTGCAAACCACATTGTGTTTGTTAATGAATCATGGGGCATTTGTTTGTGTAGTTTTGGCAGGATCCAGCAAACTGACTATGAACACATCAGGGGACGTACCCTGTTGTTTCACTTATGTTTCAATTAATTTCATTAATATTCATACTAATTAAAACTGTTCACACTTTCCCCAACTATTCCTACTACTTCACCTTCTTCTTTCACACTTAAGCAAGCATTGCAGTGTAGCATCAGTTTTTTAAACAACCCACAAAGATATTCCACATCATTCATACTATAGTATTATAATATGAATAGTATTATTCAACATTCAAAGCGAGCATTACAGTGTAGCCTCAGCTATTCTGCATTGAGCATTCACACTTGCTATTTGCACAGAAATGGCATTCTCTAGTTTATTCTAGATATTTACCACTACAGTACATCTCAGAAATGATGAAAATGACCAGGAGATTTTTTCTGGCTGTGTATCAATATTTTGTCTTTGTACTGTACTTGATTGAATGTATCAAAAATGATTACCAAATCATTGCAATCTATTTATATTCACATCTTACACAGCATCCCAACATTTTTGGAATTGAGGTTGTAGATGTAATCATTTCTAAATTTCAGAACATGTTGTTATCCAACATAATATTCTTCTTTAATCCATATTTGTTGGCTTTAGCATTACAAAAACATTTTAACTGTGTTCACAAAACTGTTTGCTCTTTGGCCTGCTGAACACAAGGGAGGCAAACACTTCTTATTTATTAACGGGACAGTCTAGCAGCAATCTAACAGCGCCACATCATATTTGATGAAGAAAGTTGATTTCAATCAAAATGAACAAAACAATCCATTCTGTATCAGTGTTGTACCCTACTGGTTGTTGATCAGCTCTGGAAGTTAGAATTCTATCATGGAAATCTTAGAGTAATATGTTTAGTGATAGTGATGGTTTGCTGCCATACTGATTTGACCACGTTTCAAATGTCTAGTTGACCAGATTGTCTGGTTGGATCTACTTGTGGTATAACCATTTACCCAAACCCAAGCAAGTCAGATAAAGGATGCACTGTCACAAATCAATTAAATGGTGCAGGGATTATTGCATTGTCATAATTGATGGGTTTGCCTCAGATCATAAAAAACCCAACATTGGTTGTTGGTTGGTTATTTTAAGAGAAAAACATCATCACCACCACCACCACCACCACCAAAAATCTCCATAAAACTGTGCAAAAGAAGGAAAATGAATTGTCTTCTGATGTCATTCTCTCTCTCTCCCACAGAACCCTTGCCAAATAATTATCCCCTGCAGGAGGTACAGATTCCTGTTGTTGGAAATAATCACTGCACTTGCAACTACCTCCCTCAACCAACCGCAAACATCACTGATGCAATGATATGTGCAGGACAAGAAAACAAAGGAGCATGTCAGGTTAGAATTATAATGCATTGTTGGAATATTTAACTGTACTGACTGCTTTTTGTTTTTTTTTCTTGACACTCCCAAAAGAAACTGTATAAAGGTCGGTGTGTAGGATTTAAGGGAATTAGTGAGGTTGCAGGACTGGAACTTCTCCTGTGTGCCAATAATAAACCTACAGTGGCTGCACGAAAATATGAATGAGAAGGTGTTTGATTTTGTTGTTTGATCTTAAATTGCATCCGTGTTTCACTCACTTGCCACTTAGTCCCACCCATCACCATGGAGAGGTCCAAGGAAACCAAGCGAAGAGAGGAATTGAGAAAATATGTTTTCAGCGAAATGAGGCGTTCTTTCCTTTAAAGCGTCAGGTGAAGCAACGCCCATTTCTGATGACAGGAGCAGCTGATGACAGCTAGATCAGCTGTCGGTCAGGTTTAAAACCTGTAGAGACTTTTGATGGAGCTTGTGTCACACGTACACTGTAAAGGCACACAGATGTCACTGCCAGAGCAACAGTATTTTCTCTCAGTTTACCTGCAAGTGAATAACCTGCATATGTTCTGTGTCCCGTTTAGAGGCGCAGAATGTGATTATATTTATTAGGCTGTTCATTATTTGCATCTGTATGCTATTTATTGATTTTCTCTTTGTAAATTAAGTATTTAAAAATCCAGAATTCATATCAATCAATCAATCAATCAATCAATCAAT
>NC_065518.1:19625857-19626809 GCF_006386435.1 Epinephelus moara | reverse complement strand
ACAACAACATTATTGAAAGTAATAATATTACAGTTCTGGCTACTGTGGTACAATATGTTGAAAGTATGTATTAATATCTGGCAGTATACATGTGTGACAATAGTCATACGTGTATAATAACGTATACTATTATATACACATAACGTCAATAATATAATATGTTATCAGTTAGCACTTGGTGTTACAATCCCTGGAGTTTCAGCACGATTTGTGCCACAGCATAGGTGTTTTGGCCGTGACCACCCAGCAGAGCCACCCTCCATACATCACCAGTTGTGCACCTCAACATCATCGGGTGTTTCGGCCTTTATCACAAGACACCCTCTGTTGAGGGAGGCCCACCACAGGCCGATCATGCCTGGGTGTGTGACAGAAGGTTGGCTCCTCCGTGGTCACCTAGGGGTCCAGATGGGATCCTTTCTCTTCAGCCATAGCCAATGACTGCCCCTCTCAGCTGTATTGACCAGATCCTTGACCACTTTCCTCTGGGCCTGCTCATTAATCCAGATTTCCTTGAGGAGCCTTGTGGTAGATCTAGCGACGAAGCCTCTGCAGCACACCTCGATCATTTGCACCTCAGCTTTCCAGCCTCTAGTCACCTCTGGTTGCTGCTATTTCGGGTGGAACTATGAGACACTGGCCCAAGTCAGCATGCATTTCCCAGTCCCTAGCTCCATGCAGCAGGCTTTAATTGTTAGGCTGACTTAGGCCTAGTCTGCCGGAGGACCCCCGAATAATACACCGGGCACCTTCTCTCCTTCTCTCTCTCTCTCTCTCTCTCGTATTCTATTACTGCATCTTGCTAACTCGGCCATTCTGGATGTCACTAACTCGGCTTCTTCTCCGGAGCCTTTGTGCTCCACTGTCTCTCAGATTAGCTCATATTACAGCGGTGCCTGGACAGCGTGACGTGTGTGGTTGTGCTGCTGCCGTGGTCCTGCCAGATGCCTCC